>NW_013665694.1:1203808-1208391 GCF_000517525.1 Limulus polyphemus | reverse complement strand
CCGTCGTTGACACTTACGAACGTTCAAAACATTTCTATAAACTTATTTGATATTCTTTGTTGCTACAGAGGTGTTGTTTCCCTTCTTGTATTCAAACAGTATTACATGTCGAATGTGTGTGTGTCGTTGTGTGCCATCATTATAAGGGATTAAAGCATTCTAAACTTTTATACGTGATGTACGTTTTTGGGGGTGGTTAATGAAAGCGTTCCAAAACGCGACAATAATTTCTTGACGACCTAATATATACAAGATATTGACAAGGTACTAATTCAGTTTGAAATGCTGATTCATAACTCACATATAATTTCTTTTTTAAATCATGGAAATAAGTAAATATTACAAAATTATTTCCAACGGGTGACAGCATTGCTGTGCATACTTAAGTGCTGAATAATTCAAGAAAAAATTAAATACACGTTGTTGTACCTAAAGTTTGATAATCAAAGTCATGTGTAAAGGCTAAAACGCAAAGTTCTACCTTCATTTTCCTTACAAAGTGTTATATGCAATAATAAAAAACATTTATATACATATACACTCATATAAGTAGGATACGAGAGGAAAAATCTTTAACTGGTACATTTTAACGTCAAATGCTTAACACACTCTGCTCTTAATTGCAATATGAAATATTGTATATGAATTTCTACACTTTAACTATCAGAATAAAATTATTTTTTCAATTGTCAACTATGGTACTCAGATATCTAGTATGTGAATTGTTGAAATGTGGTTAGAGTGTGGTATACAGACATACCATGCGTTTTCTGCCTTGTTATGTCATATAGGAATTTTCAACATTTTCGTTTAGTCTGATCCTACACAGTTACGCATAAATACATGGTCCAGAAACCCATTGAATTATTTTCGTTCTATCTAACGTTTTTCCGTTGTCATTTTCTTAGAAATAATACCTGTTTCACTCGCAGAAATACTGATCTAATATCGCACATTGTGTAAGAGAGTCAACGATAGCAATGTCCTTTGCTGGCCGAGTAGATGATATCTAGAGGTTACGACTTTAACTATACTGTATGAAAACGACCAATCACATGTTTAGTACTACCCATTATGGGCAATCCGACGCTTATTCTTATAAGGAGCATTGGATACACACAGTTTTACATGATTTCTAAAATGAGTTAGTTTACAGAAAAACATCTTGAAAGACTAGAGTTGCTAGCTGATTCACTGATTCATTTAAACGTGACAATCCTGTATTTTATCTAACTGTGCATACGGATTTTTTGTTTTGCTTTAGACATAAATATAGCCCTTCACTTTAAACAAAATGTACAGTCTGTTTATTCCTTTAGTTTGAAACTCAGTCAATTTAACTAGATTCAGATTTACTTTATAATTATCCCGATCAACCACTATAAAGCAGAACTATCTAATGCTCTTTACGGAAATCAGTTAATCTAAGAGCACCATAAGTTTACCAGACGGTGGATGTGAAGTTCCGAGTTTCGAACCCGGTCACTGTATGCACACACACACACACACAAAGGGCTATGGGTACTTTATAAGAATGACGACCAAATTCTACTATTTCATTAGAGTAGCCAACGAGCTGACTGTGGGTGGTGTTTGACTTGCTGTCTTTCCTTTTAACTATCTCTTGAAAGTTAGAGACAGCTAGCACAGATAACGTTCGAATATCTTTTCGCGAGATTTCACAAACAATTCAATTCAATAATATGCTCAAGTATCCTTTCGCAACTATAGGTCTATCACGCCAACGTTGATATCCATGTGATAATTTGGATATTTTATTAAACAAAAACGATTTTAATTATTCTATTGCATTACATAGCAAGGCTATTAACATAACGTGTATGCTATAGGTACATAATAAACTCACATTTAACTCTAAGTTCTGTATATTGGATGAATTATTATAAAAAACGTTGATTGTGATCAACAATTTTTAATTATGGTGGTGATTTTCATTCACGTAACTAGTTTTACGTTTACATGTTTAGGTAAAAAGTTATTTGCAACAAGAAAAAAAAGCAAGTTTTATGAACATTTTTGGAGAGAATGCACGTTTAAAAATTAATGACTCAAATCATTCTGCTTTTATAATATAATGAGTTGAAATACAAGAGATATAAAAACAGACTGCAAAGAAGTAAATGTATTACACAAAGATACATATAACAATTTCCTGTATTCATTCTTCTACACAAAAATAAATTGTATAATTGAACGTGATATTACAAATTTGAAATATTTTATATAATACTTATGATTTCAGTGCTGCTGTTCTTATTATTCTAATGGTATTCTTTCGTATATCTGTCGTTAAACCGTGACTAGAAACTTTCCTTTTCTCACATATCTCTCAGTTTAAAATTAAAATGTACAATTAAGATAAGATGTAACTAAATATGAGGTTATTAGTTCGCATTTTCCATCTAAATTGCTATTTTCACGCATATAGACTATTTCATGTGGTACGTTCCGAATATCTTTCATTGTCAAAATGATAACTTTTTTGAATAATATTAACAAAATACAAATAAAATAACATAAGAAATGTACACACATTGCTCGACTACTAGTGTTTCTGATCCCCAACACAAATTTTCGTCGCTTAAATCATATTTAGAGGATATTGTAGAATTTTATAACATTAAACTATAAATGTCCTCCAAGGACAGCAGTTTATGGTAATACGTCACTAAAAACTGAAAAATGGTTCCCATAAACTAAAGCTTGATTGTCGAAGAAACACATAATCCAGAACGGAAATTGAGCTTTCCGAACATGTGCGTTTATGCAAAAAGCCAGGAAAACCATTTCCTGATCTTTACCGTTCTTGTTTCAGGGTTTTTCACCAAAGTTTTTGATTGTAATTTGAAACTTATTATGATATTCTTTATTTTACCTTACAGAAAACCATTAATTTTCTCCACAGTTTTGTAAGAATACGCTTGCACTGATGAATTCAGACACGATACCAGGTGTTAAAGTAAAGACTAACACCACTGCTGAAGTATTTCTAATTTATTAATTCTATGATAACAGATTTGATTGTTATACACGTTTTGTTGTTTTTTTCAGGTTCGTAATTACCAAGTATGACTTAAGTTGGAAATTTCTAGCAACTAAAAACATAAACATGATTTTTGTTTAAACATACCCATCAATCAAAAATAAAAAATAATAATTCGTTTTATTGTAAACAACAACAACAACAAAAAAAAACAACCGAAAAACTAAAATTAAAAAAAAACAACGTAAATTAAAAGAGAATTAACTATGATAAATGTTAACATGGAGAATTATAATGAAGGCTACTTACTGAACTTAATAATTTATATATGTATTTTTCACATGAATAACAAGTTGTATTTCCTGGATATCGCCAGATTATTTTTTCGTCATCTGTATTTAACCTTCTGTTGACTTAATTTCGATATTATTAGGTTATGTTGGGTAAAACTAGCAACAGATAATTAGTTATTGGTTATCACCGGACGATATTACTTGAATAATGCCACTAGTTGTTTTTTCTTCTTCTTCAGGATGTAACCTAGATGCGCTACTTTATTATCAGAAAACAATGATACGTGGTTCACGTTAGACAGTGTTACTTGGTTAGCACTAGACGAACTGTATCAAGGTGATAATACTTTTCTGTGACCCATCATATGTTTTTACTATCGTCAGCCCTATTCACTTACCTTATCACAAGTTAATATCACGTCACTATCATCAGACTGTAGGCTAAATAGATCTAATTGACTATTTGCTAGCCCATTGTACTTCACCATTAACAGACTGAGTAACATAGGTTCTGTAAGGAGGATCTATTTTGATATAGCCAGTCAGTCTAATATTTTATTTTTCAAATAGTACACTTGCAAATTAACATCTACTTTACAAATTGTTTTAAGGATAAAGCTATGTAAAAACTAACGAAGATAACTATATTTCCTATTAGTTGACCTGCTTATAATTTAGACATCAATGAAGCATTTGAAATCAACTTTATTTTATTATTTTACAAAAGTCAGTGGTTCCTGTACAAGAAAGAACGATGTTTAGTACCATTTTGTCGGGAATCAAAATTTAACCACATTTAAAGTTTGTTAATAAAATGCATTGTGTGAATGGAAAAATGCGTAACACAAAATAAATGACCAGACTATTTAAAATGTTTGGAACGTTGCCAATTATTCCCTGTTCAAGTGTATGAAAAGCAAAAAACTCTCAAAAACTAAGCCTACTTCATGTATGAGGTTATTTACTTATAGTGATTTTGTTTGTTTGTTTGAAGTCAAACACAAAGCAACATAATGGACTATGCTCTGCTCACCATGGGTATCGAATCCCGTATTCTAGTTTACTTAGAGTGTTTCTGTGAATTGAGCCTAGTTCAGGTTTTTCGAGTTATAACATGTAAGTGAACTATTAGGTCGTCATGAAATTAATGTCGCGTTTTGGAACACTTTCATTATCCACCCCCCACAAAACGTACATCAAAACGAACTGCCTAAACGTCACGTTAGTGTAGCCTATGTAATGTGTAAAGTTTAGTATACTTTAATCCCTTATAGTGATGGCACACA
>NW_013665694.1:1196446-1203712 GCF_000517525.1 Limulus polyphemus | reverse complement strand
CACGAAAAAATACGTAAACATCTAAAGAATATGGTAAAACTCCATAAAGAAGGTGTTTGGCTGCCTCACGAACTCTTCGATGATCATCTTTCCAAAGTGTGAACGTTACTTCGTCTCTTCTGGCGCGTAATGCGCGTGAACCATTTTTGGACAGAATTCTCACCGATCATGAAAAATGGATTTTCTATGCGAATATTAAACGTCAAAGCTATGGCTCAGTCCTTGACGAATACCACTTCCGACCCCAAAACTTGGACTCCATCCGCAAAAAGGGATGCTTTGAATTTGGTGAGACATCAAAGGGGTAATTCATTTCGAACTCCTCAATCCACATTGAACTGTCAATGCAGAGATCTATAGTCAGCAACTGGAACGTTTAAATCAAGCCCTTCATCAGAAACGCCCTTCACTCGTCAATCGGAAAGGTGTTTTTCTTCTCCACGACAATGCACGTTCACATGTGGCACGTTTGACACAACACAAGATTATGGAATTAGGTTGGTAAGTTCTCCCCCACCCACCATATTCTCCAGATATGGCACCATCAGATTACCATCTTTTTTCGTTCGCTGCAACACCACCTTAATGGGAAAACGTATGCAAATGTAGAAAGTGTTAAAGAGGATACATTTTTGTTTCATAGCCGAGTGATTTCTTTAATCAGGGCATTAACAACCTGATTGTAAGATGGAAAAGCATCATCGATAAGAATTGACACTCTTTCATTTGATATATGTTTTGTATTGATATATAAGATGTTCGGGTTTTTTCATCTAAAAAAAAGCGACATTAATTTTTTGACGATCTAATATTTGCTAGATTTACAGCTTATCTATTTCATGCACGTGTATCTATCATCATGGCAAATCCTCAACGAAAAG
The DNA here is from genome assembly GCF_000517525.1 of Limulus polyphemus. Taxonomy (NCBI): domain Eukaryota; kingdom Metazoa; phylum Arthropoda; class Merostomata; order Xiphosura; family Limulidae; genus Limulus; species Limulus polyphemus. The sequence goes on along the minus strand of NW_013665694.1, from coordinate 1,202,831 downwards.
TTTTATTATCTTAAATATATTTATGATCACGCCACTATTAAATCGTATATACAGCAAATAATTACAATATTGTTATGCGACAAATTAAAAAAATATTACATTTTCAGTTATTACCTTTCTCGAAATTTTGTATAGTCAATATAATGTCTTATGAATGTCATATCTTTAAAAGTCAACAAACGCAAGGATTCCACGTTAAAATATGACGTATGAATATACAACAATACTTAAAACTTTAAAATATTCATCCATTCGTTCGATTTTATCACAGATGATGAGACATTTAAATCCTCTATAATAATTATAATAATAATAGACATTGGAAAAGGAAGACATTTAGAAGTATTTTGCTGACATTGTTTTATAAACAATATTTTCAAAAAAGTCTTCTCGCTTCCTGTCAGTTTGCCAGTTTTCTCTTATATTTGGATATGTATCTCGAATTCTTGGAGGAATGCCTACAAGTTGTCCACGGTATTATTGATAAACGACGCGTCTCTCTAGTATCACAACAACAGAAGCAACAACAACAACAACAAAAAAAAACTCTCACCGAACTTTTTAAGTTTCCTGTCGAGATAAAACGCCGTAACAATTTCTTCTCTGAAAAAAAACAATAACAACAACTCGAGTTAAAATGTATTGTTTTCAGATATGACAGAGGAATTATCTTTTAGTTAGGAACTTAGCTCTAATGCCACGATATGCTTCTATGGAAATACTTAACGTCTAAACCAGACCATACTGTTGACAAAACGATTATGGATAATCTAGTGAACAAATAAATCTTCAGTGAACCCGCCATCTTTTATGCTACCGGATAAGTATACCTACAATCTCTAGCTTCCAACTATAATCTTTTGCTAAAAAAGTTGAAGATAAGGATTTTAATACGCTGTAGTTTGTGGTAAAGATGCATTCCGTGTATATATATTTATATGTTACTCCACAGTATCTTCAATATATATTTTATTTTTAGCGTTGCTATAGAAACAAAAAAATTAGCTATATAAACTCGAAGTGAAATAATAAAATCTATATCTACGCTATGATACTGTACACTGAATTTTTGTTCCTAATTAATTTCAAGGAAAGAGAAGGATTAGTAATATCAGCATAAACCTAGTTTTGTCGGATTAAAACTGAGAGTATCTTATTTGAAAAAGAAAAATGTAACCATACAATAGTATATTTTCTGTTTCTTTTTTTTCAACGTTTCTACGAAAACAAAAACGTTAGATAAAAGCTTGAAGTTAATGTAGAACATTATATTCAAGTATTTAGTATTAAAATAACCTGTTTAAAGCTCTTAAAACTTTTCACCTTACGTTTTCCGAAAATTCAATTATAGGTTCGCCATTTTTGTCAAAGAAATCACCACTTGATAGTTTTTCACTAGATTTGGGTTCACAACTTTTCCCAAACTGTAACTCAAATTCTTTAAGGTTCGTTTTGTAATAGTTTTTCACAGAACTAATGAAATCTAATTATATATATATATTTAAAAGATGCCATTTATTTAAATAAAATCGTTTATTTGTTGTTAAGCGGAAAGTTACACAATTGGCTGTCTGTACTCTACCCACCGTTGGAATCGACATTTGAGTTTTATCGTTATAAACCCGCAGACTTAACGCTGAGCCTCTATGAGGCATTTCATAAAAAACTACAGACTTCGTAGAGATATCATTTTATTTTTCCACACACACACATATATATAAAAGTGTGTGTGTGTCTGTTTATAAAGTGAATTTTGCGTACATTATGTATATTTTAGGTTGTTTAAATATTATTACAATACTAGTAAAGTGTTTTTGTTACATATTTATATATATTTTTTTCTATTTTCGTTTTATTTCATTGTCCTACTTACTTTCTGATTTAGACACATTTATTTACAGCGCGTGACCAATTCGTTAGCATGCCGGATTGTCCCTCTCAAAATTGCATTTATCATTTTGGGGCCGTGAGTGTGTTATAAGAGTGACGGTCAAATAATAATTTAATTAGAGTAGCTCAAGAGATGGCGGTGGACGCTGTTGACTGGCTGACTTACATTTAGTCTCTCAGTTCAAAATTAGGGACGTCTAGCGCAGATAGACCTTATGTAGGTTTGCGCGAATATTCGGAAGAAAACAAAGACAAAAGTTCCAGCGTTGAAAGGACGGAGCTCTTGTTTATAGTTAACAAATTTTTCTGATGACAGCGAAGCTTGTGACACTTTCGCGCAATCAAAAAGGTCTACTTTCTGTTTTAATAATGACGTGTGCATGGGGGTGGCTGGCTGGGCTAAAGCCCCCGCCTTCCTATTTTTATGTCCCAAAAGTGTCCTTTTTCTTTGTTATAAGAATTCGTCAACAACTACTAAAAGATACATTTTATTCCGTACTTTGCTTACAGCAAATTATTGACAAAAAAAAAACAACAAAAAAAAACAGCTTTAATGTGAGTGGTACACAGGGCTTGTAGTTCTTTACAATAAAGGAATAATTGTGATATGCTACTAAAACCTTACTGTCTAGTTTAAGATTGGAAGAGTGTTGAAAGGACTAATTGAACAAAAATAAAAGAGCATCTGTTTGCTTCTTATGGCTTCTTACCCTATGTGTACGAGAGGCGACCCACAGTCCCCATAGTCTCCTCTAACCATCTCCTCCCCCCAAATAAAAAGCTTGCCTTACGATGCTTGAAAAGTGCCTGTTTTTGTCAATGAGCCCCTGCCCTTTTAATGTTTTCTGCACATTACTGTGTTTTAAAATTCGTGACAAAACTTCCAGCTGTTACAGAGAAGCATTTGTTAGTTAGGGAAAACTTATAGAATCTAATTTTTACAAATCATAATCTCGCTGATGTATGTAATGCGTGTAACAGCATTTAAAACATCGTCCATCGTAGTAGCGCAACTAATTGCTAAGATTTATCTACTAAAATAACACCTTATACTTATATAGTTTACTGTTTAGGGAATCAGGCTAGTTGGTTGCATTTCTTCTACATTCATGTATGTCACATGACAGTAAGCTTCAACATGAACACGTAATTTGTTCGTGGTCTTGTTGTACAGTTAGCTATAACAACTCTTGTCTTAGTTCTCATTTTTTTAACTTGCTACTTCTAGGAGTGCCATTTTGAAACAATAACTGTTTGTACAGTTTGTTGTGTGACAGTCCGTGGGGTTTTTCAAATCACATTGCGTTTTTGAAGAATAAACCTTTGCATTCGGCACGAACTGTAAGCAACTCTCTGTAGAATCATAAAATTTAACTGACTGCATAACTCTGTTAAGAAATTATAATTGACTTCAGAGCTTAACAAGATGAAATATACTTATATATAAAAACCATAAGAAGTATTATTGCAGTATTTTCCTCCTAGTTTCTCACATTGTAGATGTATACTTTCAGGAAAAAAAATGAATTCACGGTGATGTTCTTTTATATAAAACAGTTTCATTAGTATGAAATAATGCTCCTATAAAAATAAAAAAAAGTAGTCAAATTTTGTGGAGACGTAATTTCATTAGGCTAAAAAATAATTCATTATGTTGGTCTATCTTGTAAAATTTTCTTTTTTCGAAACAACAAATGAGCAATTAATAACGGTAAAAGTAAAATTCTAAGACATTGACCTCTGTAATGGTGTTTCTTGAAGTATATAAGTGGAAAGATCAAAAGATCAGAAAAGATCAAAAGTCTTAGGTTCTAAGGTACTAACATTAATATTTCCTTCTAAGGTGGCAAAAAAAAGTGTTGTTTTCGTTTGCACGTTATAGGTATACTACATATAGCATAATATTAAGCATATAAACCTAATCTCTGAACATAAAAAGGTTGAAAAGCCAATATTCGTCAACCCTTTTCTAGCCTTAACTATATGAAGTTATCGATCAAGCATGGATAATACAATATATTTTTAGGCCATCAACCTGTATGTCGTTTCGTTTTTGCTACACAAGTTTCCAAAGTTACCGTTGATTAATCGACATACATTTTTTTCAAAATTACTTTCTAAATGGTGCCATAAATTTTCAATTGGGTTGGCATCAGTACTTTGGCATTTGATTACCGTCGGCTCTTTTCTTCTCATTTAAATACTTCTAAGTAAATATGGCATTATGTCTTGGTGAAATACAAATCTAGGTTTAATTAAAAGTAGTGACGAACCAGGATGTTTTGATACTGTCCTTGCTTCATAATATCATTAAGATTAACAGTATCTCACACCTTTACAATACTACTATGTTTCATTGTTTTGCGTACTCACTCTTGATTACATTTCTAATGTCACGTCTCTGCCCAAAACTATGTTAGAGTGTCCTAAACACTTAATTTTGTTCCATCGGCAGTTACGTTTCTAGGATATTTTATTTGGGGGTAGGGGCAGAATGGAACAAAGAGATAGCTGGGAGCAGAAGGGGTAAGTGTTATTAATTCCAAAAGAAATGGCTTTTTGTTTTTAAGAAGTATCTATTTTATTAATTATCAGAAAAGCCGAAATTACCTCAGACTCTCTCTTTGCATAGCTTCGCAGCGGTCTAGTGCTGTTTCAAGCTACCGTTAACCGTCCCCTCAGATCTCATTTGATTGGAGATACTTTCTTCTGTTCATTTTACATAGTATGATTACTCCACTAGTCCAAAAAAAAACAAAAAGTTAACACTTTCGTGTTAGATGGAATCACAATGTTGGGAAAATTAAAAAACCTTAAAAAACTAATCCCTTATATCTCCGATGGGGATTAAGTTGTTGGGGGAAAGTGTTCCAATGGGAGTGCCTTCTGCCCTCCTGGTGAACACGACACTGCTCACCCATTGTTCCTCTTCATTATTCAATTTTTGTTATCCTTTATAAAATGTAAACACTTCACTATGCTCATACGTGAAATGTTCGTTTTTATGGCTGCAACTTGAAAACGTAGACAGCTATTTTGCAAAAAATATTAGAACGACTCTGTTGTTGATTCTGCAAAAGTTTAGCCGATTTGATGTTGAAGGTCTTTGAAGGACACAAGTAATGAAATTATCCTTAAAGAAGTACAAACCCCACTTTCTGCCAGGACCAAACCTCACAGTGTATAAAACAATATAATCTATCAAGTTTTGTTTTTGCAAATTTAGGGTATCTTTTCATGCACGATTCAAATTAAACTATCAGTAAATATAGAACATCTAGAGTAAAAGTAGTAATCAATTTTCTCATTAACACTGTCTCAATGATGCTTTACGTATCACGTTATGCCATAGTAAAGTTCAACAAACGTTTATGTGTTACATTGTGCTATAGTGATAGTTCAAGAAATAGCCCCCCAGTGGCACAACAGCGCCATGTCTGCGGGCTTACAACACTAGAAAACGGGTTTGCATATCCGTGGTGAGCAGAGCAAAGATAGCCCTTTGTGTACGTGTCACATCATTTCTTAGTGATATTCAAGCAACGTTGTGTGTCACATTATGCTACAGGGAGAGTTCAAGAAATGTTTTATGTGTCACATTATTTCGCAGTGATAGTCAAATAATGTTTTGTGTCACATTATGCTATAGTGATAGTTCAAAAAATGTGCGTGTTACATTATACCTTAGTGATACTCAAGAAATGTCTGCTATGTATTTTTATAACTCTGTGAGTGTGTAAAAATATTCTGTGCGTCACAACGCACCATAGCGATAGTTGAGTTGATGAATATGATGCATCATAATTTGGCGAAAGCCAAAATGTTATTTATATTAATTACTCTTGTAAGTTAGTGAAAGTTCAGTAGATGCCTTTGTCACTATGCAATGTAATCATTAGGGTTAGATTTTACTACAAGGAGTTTATTGGTTACATAGAACTGGAAATACTGATAGCGTAAAACAGGACGATCAGCAATAGCAAAGCGATTAAAAAAATCCACTCCATTTAACTTTACTATTAAATTAAAATGAGCTATCGACAGGAATTTCGTAGTTTCTACGATATTAATTTTAGTGTCTCTGTTTCCACTAAAGCACAACACTACTTTCATAGACGATTGACGTATTGACGAGTGAAGGGCGTTTCTGATGAAGGGCTTGATTTTAAACGTTTTAGTTGCTGACCATAGATCTCTGCATTGACAATTGGCTGTGGATTGAGGAGTTCGAAATGAATTACTACTTTGATGTTCCACCAAATGCAAAGCATCACTTTCTGTGGATGGAGTCCAGGTTTTGGGGTCTGAAGTGATATTTGTCTAGGACTGAGCCATAGTTTTTGACTTTTAATATTCGCATAGAGAATCCATTTTTCATGATCGGTGACAATTCTGTCCAAAAATGGTTCACGCGCATTACGCGCCAGAAGAGATAATGCAACGTTCACACGTTAGAAAGATGATCATCGGAGAGATCGTGAGGCAGCCAAACACC
>NW_013665694.1:1146165-1195716 GCF_000517525.1 Limulus polyphemus | reverse complement strand
AGTGTACATACATAAAAGTGTACATACATAAATTATTTTTCAGTATTGGTTGTAATGCTTTCCCTCGAATTTGTAAACTGGGGGAGGGGGCAGCGGTAAGTTTACTGAGTGACAACTCTTAAATTCGACGTGTCGATTCCCTGCAGTGAGCAGAGTGCAGATAGCCCATTTTGTAGCTTTGCACTAAGAAAACCAAAACCAAAAACAACCATTGGTTCTTTGGGAGACAGCTAGTATACTAAGAATTTATATTTTTTCATGGTTGTCTCATAATATTAAACACTAGATTTCGATACTACATTTTGTTCTTAAAATGTCTTCGAAGCTGCTGCAAATCTTGGATAATATATCACAAACATGTGTCTTAGACAGTAAAGAATTGCTTTATACATATATTATAATGTATCTTACAAGGCCACGATCCACCCTCTCCACGAATTAAAAAGAAGATTGGATTGTGCCATTGTTTTTGCAATATCGATATCAATTTAAACAAGCCAATTTGATGCATACTTCATTACATTACACAAACAAATTCAAGATATATAGGCAGTTCGATTGAGCAACAGTAACAGCTGCAAGTAGCAGTAAAAGAACGTTGCATTTTATATGAATATTTCTTCAAGTATATCAACCCACTCAAGCATTGAATGACAGGTAGAAATTGGATTCTTAAATAAGACGCTTCGCCGAGCAGTTTGAAAAAATTAACAACTGTAATTTTATATTCTTATTGAATTTAAGCCCATACGCTATCTAAATAATAAGATAACTAAATTATTTTAAAATGATAGCTAAAACAATGAGCAAAAAATTATATATATGAGTGAAACATCTATTTTTCGAAAGCGTTCGGGTTATAGGTTTCCGACTTTTGTCTTTCATTGATTTTTACCCTGCGCGTTTTCTTAGCATCACGAATGGGAGCAAAAGGTACACACTGAATATTAAATGTGTAAGACATTAATTTTGAAATAACTTTTCGATATTAGAAGAAGATCTAATACATCGAATTATTTAAACTTTAAATTAAGCAATTTACATACGTTATTATATTATTTCTATGTTCCTTGTCGGTTTAGAAAGTTTGAACCTTTAATTGAATCATATGTGAGGAGTTATAAAAACCTTTCAGTTAAAAATTCTAATTTCAGCTTTTAAGATTGCCAATGTAAGCTTTTTACATAACTTTGTTCCAGGCGTCAACATATAATTGTATCTTAACTATCAGTTAAGCAGATTCTTGCTGAACAATAAATGAGTATTTTACATTTAAAAACAAGATATGAGTATAAAATGAAATATATATGTATATACCGAAATGTAACACAATCTCGAGTTTCATATGAAAGTAGAAGGTATATCATTACAATTTTCTGTTCATAAAGTTTTAGACAGTAGATATACTTCTTGGGAAACTTTATGGACAAGAGTACCACCTGGTGACGGTTTTTGTGCATAGACATTTTCTAGAAGATAATCATGAAACGATTCCCTTTGAGTTAGAGAATAATTTAATGAAAGTAATTATAACTGGCTAACTTTGGTTGCTTTTAAGACAGAACACCGAGCAACCAACTCCAGCCAGTCCTTATTTTGAATATAGAACTAGAGACGTTTGTTAAATTATTAACGTTTTACTGCCAAACATATAGATTCAACATATTTAAATGTAGCAGTGCAATGTTATTGATATAATGATTAGCTTAAATAATTTATATACTTGGAAATTCTAAAAACATTTTACTGAACAACATTTTATAACCTTGCAATTTTATATATGAAAACGTTGTCAAGAGTAATATCTGTTAGCAATGAAAGACTTTTTGTGATATTAATACTACTGTAAATTATTAATGACTTCCGAAAATATGCAATCTGAATCGTGAATTGAAACTTAAATAACGGAGTGATTCATAACTTGGGCAACATTGTATGAGCATTGCAAAAGATGAAGAATACGTTAAAGATGATATAGAAAGGAAGAATGTCCATGACTCAATGTTTGATCACCAGAGGGTTTTTCGGGTATAAAGAGGCTGGACGTGTACACTTCCTTAACTCTTCGTGAATTTTTATTATTATTATCACTGTCACTTATGCCACTCGCGACCCATCTAGTGTATGAGCGGGGTGAAGAATTGTTTCTGAATAACACCGATTGTTTTTGACCCTGGGTCGAAATTAATTATTTAAATCTAATTTGACTTAAGGTTAAAAGTTTTAAATCAAAATACCTGCCATGGTAAACTCAACTAAACATAACTTCTTTAATATTCACCCGAAATGACACGGAAGTGTACAATTGACATTAACGACAGCACATACTAAGATATATAAATTTAGACTCTAATTACTTGCTTAGTCCTGGTTTTCAGAAGACAGTTAAACTTAGCTGAAGTATGATCATAACCTAACCCATGATATAAACCACACAAATAATATATACTTATAACTAACAGACTGCTTTAATTAATTAGTGGGCATTATTTAATTTCTGTAGTGCATATTGGTGTACATAAGGCATACTAATATTAAAAATAAACGACCTTGTAACACAAAAATGTTGTTTTTTATTTAATTAGACACTCAACGTTTCGCTTTACAGCTTCTTCAGAAACGTTCACTAAAACACGAACCGTGTGTTTGGTGTTATAAGGCCGTTTATTTCTAGTATTAATAACGAGCATTCTCATTCTTTAACGATGTTTTTAATCTTAATTCCAACAACACCTTACCAACAAAGATTGTTTGTTTGTTTGTTTAATTATGCACAAAGCTACACAAGGGCTATCTGTGCTCTGCCCACCACGGGTATCGAAACCCGGTTTCTAGCGTTGTAAGTCCGGAGACATACCGCTGTGCTACTGGGGGGCATCAACAAAGAAATGCAATTTAAGTCTAACGTAATATACGAATTATTATTATAAATTACTCATAATAAGGATTTATAAGTCATCAAGTTAATCGGAAAAGTTTAAATGTAAATATACACCTCATTTGTTATTTTATCAATACATTATTTAAAGAATACTTATTAACCATAAAACTATGTATTGAATATTAAACGTAAAGCTACTAAGATTAGATAAAATCGGTAAAGGCGTTAAAAGTCAAATATTCAATCAATTATAAAAAACAACAATCAGAAACAAAGTTGTACCAAGTTATCAAAACAAGTGTATTAATGGTTATCTGAACCTATTAACTTTAAAAAAACTTTAATTATATCTTTGTCTAATTATTACCCAACTTAACTGATAGAAGTTTTTATAAGAAAATAAAAATAAGTAGTTAAGCCGATAAGAAGGACATAATTTTATGTCTTACAACGAAAGACATAACTAAAAATTTGCATATAAACCATGTCTTTGAACTCAATTGGAAGATAATACGGTCATGTAAAACTTATAAAAGTAAAATACATAAAAAAGAGCTGAAACATGATTAAAAAAGAGGATTGTTTGTTTTTAATTATGCACAAAGCTACACAAGATCTATCTGTGCTCTGCCTACCACAGGTATCGAAACCCCGTTTCTAGAGTTGTAAGTCTGCAGACATACCGCTGTGCCACTGGAGGGCAAAAAAAAAGAAGAGGAAATACGTTTAATGTACAACGATTAAAATGACTACAAATATTTGATCATTAGCTTCCTCGAATACCATTACCGAAAATAATAAAAGCAGCACTATACGATCCATTGAAATAGACAGTAAGAAATTTCTTCTAAAAACTCGTACGATGTGAAGAAGCCATAAAATCAAACACAAAACACTCGAGTTGTTTCGGAACAAAACTGAAATCTCTTCAAGACTGGCCAATCAACAAAAGAAAGTTATCTATGGTGTCAAGTGCAACTATGGCAAAGTATACGTTAGAGAGACCTAAATTTTCTTGAATCTCAAAATATAAGGACCCAAGCAACGAAAAGTTCCTTTAAAAGCCTAACCACTATCTGCTGTTATCATACCTAGAATGTTAAGCTCAGAGGAGATGAACTGGAACAAGTAGAGCTTCCAGATAGAGAGTAGCACTACAAAAAAAACTGCAGAGTTGGAGACACCCTACAGAAAAAGATACAATAACACTGGACCTGAAAATGGCAGCAGCCAGAATATTGGTCGTGTCAAGACCATATGGAATGCTTCTCAAACACTCGCAATAGCTAGTCAGCCATTTCAACCAGTAAGAGCCACGTCTGTTCTTCTAAATCTCTCAACAGTTTCCTACACTACCAGTTTATCAACCATTAAAGAAAGACGTTTATTTTTGCCATCTGTTTTGATCTCTTGTGTTAAGATGGACACTTATGTAATTTTAAAGATTGGGAAAATGTTCTAATTTTGATAAGAAGGTAACACGAGTCATAGTAAAAGACCATCTAATATAAATAAATGATTTTTACTATTTTTAGTTGATTGTGTTAGTTCATATAATACACAAATTGGTAAGAAATACCCTGCAGATAACAATAAAATATTTGTTTTGAAATTAACAACAAACAAAACGTTTAAACAAAAATTTTCTTTTAAAAATAAGTGAACATGAAATAAAATAATTACGTTTTAGAAAATGCTTTTGCGAAAAAGTTTGTGATCACTTTTTCATCTATGATAACTAGTTGCAACTTAGCATTATTTTAATCAGTTCGGCGTTTAATTTACCTTTGTGTACTCATTTTAAAAAGAGCTTCTTGTTTGTACTTGCCCATGTTTGAATTACATTAGAATCACATTAACTATACACTACATTGATTTTAACGTCTATTTGAAATTATAACTGTTGGCGTAAAACTAACAAGCAAGTATGTTATATATATCTGAAAAATGACACTTGCGTCACGAAACCAGTTACTAGACGTAATAATTTCATCAAGCGTATCGAATAAATCCGAATTTATATAAGAATGTTTTGGTTGCATTATGTATTATAAGTTACATATTTCATTTTGTTAAAGCAGGTATAAAGTAACCAGTTTGGGGATGAGTTTAGTGCAAGTGAAAATATACTCACTGAAAAAAAAAAACAACAACAACAAAACTAACGAAACATAACGCAAGACTTAATTAAAATGTTTTATCTTCGAAATATTCCTTCAAGGTCATGTTTGTTACAACTATTTCCTTTACTTAGTTTTGTGGTCTTTCTAAGCCTTTTTTTCCAGGGTTAGACAAAAGATATAACGATAAATGGACTATATTCAGTTATTTGCAGTTTGGATGGGGATGATGCCAGTTATTTTTCTGAAAAGTTTTAATGGATTTTATCCACCTGTTTGCAGCTTCTTTTTAAAATTTTGCTCTGCATCATGTCATCTAGAGCTAGTCCTAAGGATTTTTTTCAACTGCACAATTATATTTCAATTTCATCATTTGCCAACACATGATACCTTATTGCACCTCATATATACAGGCCTAGTAACAAATGATCCAAAAATGAAGAATATTCTAGTAAATACATCTATTTATCAACTGTGGAATGGAATTTTATAATCTTAAATATGCTTTTTAAAATTAACCACTTGAACCTACTTATATAGGTGAATTTTCAACTGTACAAATATTTTACAGGTGCACAGTTTATGATTAACTGCCCACTAGAGAAAACCCTGATGTCATCACAAAACAAGTAAACGAAATCCGTTAAAGCTCTTCAAATGAAGATAATGAGCTGCATATTATAGAATGGTATAAAGAGGACTACATGAGATTTATAGAATACTAATTTTTGTCTAGGAGAAAAATCAATACAATTCATTTCAATCACATATAGTACTCAAAAGCAAAAAGAAAAAACCATAAGAAACAGAAAACAACCTTAGTATGTTACAGTGGAAACCACAAGATATGATGTTTAACGGGACTTTAATGTTGCAAACAATAAGAATAATTTTTTTTGAGTTTGTAATTCTCAAAACTGCCAGTTGTAGTAAATATTTTTCAATGTGAAGATCAGAAAGTACAGTGGAAATTGTTTTAATACACCGAGAGATTGAGATGAATTACACGAGATCCTTTTCGGACATCTAGTTCTAAACGATATTGAAAGTGCACTTTACTTTTCTTTCTGTACTTTTACGTTAATCACATAGAATTATTTTCTCTAAAGCTGAAAAAGAACTATAATATACAGTACATACGATATCTTATGGTCATGTATCTGAATGCTTACAGATTTTTTTCTGTTACATAAATAAACAAATTTCTTCAATAAATTAAACATATTATATAAATTATTTCTGTTGATTTGTGTCAAAATCTTAAGTTAAATAGATGTTTAACACCTTTATAATAGTATCACCATTGGTTTAATTAAAGTGAACGATATATTAATAACTAGCCGTCCTTACCCGGTGTTGCCCGGGCGTTACCTGAACAGGGGGCAGATGTTTAGTCATTTTTAAACAGAAAGTATTAAAATTTCGTTTTTCATCTAACAATACATGTCAAATGCGTAAAGGTACTAATACTGACTGAAAAGAAAGACATACTGTTTTCAAGCATTATGTGGATATGAAATTAGTACGAACAAACATTTAAATATAATAATTTCCTCCAATAATATGAATTATAACACTTTAATGCGTGTTTTTTTTTTTCAAACCTGTTGTGTTTTGTAACAACAGGTTTTTAAAAAACGTTATACAGAATAAAACCTAAACTCTTGTTCAGTCCTCTATTTAATTAGTATAATCAATCAGTCTCTCAGCTAGCCAAACTACTCCACTTACTTTGCATTTTAAAATCAAAAACAATACATAGAAACTTACAGAAACACATTTGGTTTCGATGTAAAATTAAACATTCAATTTTACAATGTATTATTTGAAGTATGAAAAATTATTTTATTTTTCTCTCTACAAAATACCTATAATTGTATCGAAGCAATCAAATTATATTCTATGCCAGCTGGAGTACCCGTCCACTGGACGGAAGTTATATAAATTCATGAAAGGTTATCTTGGGACATGAAAAATTGCTTCCTTTATATGTAATTGTAAAAAAACACCAATAAAAAACTGAAATTTTGTATGTACCCCCGTATGGACCTACTTAATCCCTATACCAATTTTGGTGAAGATCCATCCACACCCTACGAAGTAGTTACGTGGATAGACAACAGACAGTACTGATATATTTATATAGATGCATTCAATCATAGAAAAGTTCAATCATAACAACAGTTTGCAGCAATGCAATAATACTCAGGTTAATCGTTAATATTACTTGCATGATGTAACATTTTAAAAAGTAGACTTATTTTATTTTATTTAAAGGTAAAAGTTCTAATTATCAAACCTGTAAATAATTAAACAAAGAATACGGGCTATAGAATAAAAGTTTAATAATACTATATATACATATTAATTAATTTACATTTTAGAAGTATAGCTTTAAAAACTGGTAAAACGGCTAACTTTTATTATTGGTTACTACAGTGGTTTAACTTTTTATCAAACCCTGGTAAGCACGCCAATATCTTAAATCTTAATGTGCTACAAGATTTTGCAATATCTTTAACAGAGAGGGCGCTAAATTGTTAGCTGACGTAACCCAATTTAATTACTGTAAAAATTATAAACATTGGCTCTAAATGTAGCAACTAAATTTGTAACCTTGATTTTTATTATTTAGAATGTAGTAAAAATTAAAATAGACATAGGCTATTGTAAATTACAGGTCTAGCTTTAACTTGACAAAGGATACACTCACATTTGGCTCAGCTTTATTTTTTTTTAAATAATTGATGGTTAGCTGTACTTCTTTACATTTTGGTTTTACATTACATACATATATATATATATATATATATACTAAACTCCTATCACTATGAATTTCATTATGTTCAGCATGCACTAAACATCTATCACCATGAGTTTCAATATGTTAAATATATGTACTAAAATATAATTTCATGGAAACTTTTATGTTACTTAAAATCTAATTTTGTGAATACCAATTCAGTTATATAAAGCATCATAAGTGCAAAAATATATATATTTTTATTTATTTATCCAAACACAAAACTGCTTATATTTACAAGTTATTAATCAGTAATATTTCTATTTGTATATTTTAGCTGTCATCCAGAACTGTGAACTTTGTTCAAGGCTAGAATCATAAGATGGAAAGTAAGTCGTAAGTACACGTTTTCAAGTCCGATAAAATAGCAAGCTGTATTATACTTGGCACTTTATATTTCCCACTTTCGAGTGTAATCGCCGATCGCTCAAGCCAGAATGGTTTTAGAGCATATACGTCACATTCAAGTAGCGCACTATCCATGAAATTATTTTCTGTGGTGCTTTTATACTGTATTACAGCAGGCAACATATGAATACTGCTGTTCTGTCTGTCTCGGATCCTTAAAAGATGGGTGGAGGTTGCATTAAAAAAGATGGTCTTTACAATTTAAAAATTGGCATTTCTTGATGATATTTACAGAAGTTTTCGAGGAATACTTTTAGGGATTTGGTATGCAATATGTGAACCATGAAGTATTCTTATTAGACAGCCTGATTTGACAGTCTTAGGTTTGGAATTACTAAATAAGACCAAGGACAAAACATTGTACTAAGTCTAATTTTCTTTCAAACAGATTATTAGTTACGCAATAAAATCCTTTTTAAAATGCATCTTTGTTATTTGGCTTGATAAGAATTAAATAAATATAAGTTATGATAGCGTTTTTTTTTATTTGTTATCCACTTTGTATTAGATTGATTGAAGAGGACTACAGTGTCCATTAGTACGAAGTCTGGACCAGTACACTTTTTATAGTAAGGCATAAACAAATCTTTCAGATGTCTGTTGAAAAAAACAAAAAAAAGGATGGCTTAGGAAGCTCGTCTAATTCGTCGAAAAGAGGGGATCTTTCTTTCTTTTTTATTGCATTGTATGTTTCAATTTGTTTTTACTTTTGTTCATTTTTGGTCACATGGTTATTAATGAATTTTTCTTACGTAGCAAAAATGACAGTTACTACGAGCTTTCTTCTCTCGCAATAACATTGGCATTTTGAGAGATGAAAATTACAGATTAGTTTTTAATTTTTCTTATATACATTGTGTTAACATTGAGTTTATTTATAATATATTATTTTATGTAGTGAATTGCATTAGATTAGAACGTCATTGGATTTGTTTTTTTTACGTTTTTACATTTATTTAATTCTCGTTTCTCTAATATTATATTTATTAGTAGCATGCAATATTTATTTGACTTAAGATCACGAATCTTAAGAAGTTTAGTAAAGCTTTAGGTATGCTGAAACTTTAATGTAAAAAATTGCAGCCTAATTATTTTTGTTTTTGTCTTTTAAATAAAGTTAAAATAAATTAAATTTAAATAAGTTAAGAGTGTGAAATGAAATGTGTTATTTCACATTGGTGAACAAAAGACCGTAGCTAGAAAGAGATAAGATCTGAAATAATAAAGAAGTGGTTAAAATAGATGTGTTGATATTAACAATTAACGTTTTTATCGGCTCCTAAAAATAACTAGGAGGATGGGTTAAAGTATAGAAATAGAAATCTTCCTGGTCAAAGAAGAGCCAATAGGATCGCCAGAGACAATATTGTACCTGTTACTGTTAATTCTGACAATTTGTGGATAACGTTGATTATGAGAACAAACAGTAATAGTTATTCAACTTGGCTTGCAGGTCGGAAAATATCAGCCCTTTGTATAAAGTTGACGCAGTTAGTTGCTTTATGGACAATCTGTTTAAGCTTTTGCTTATTTAAAAAAAAAATACGTTGGTAATTTGTTTTTTACTAAATAATCTCATTAAACGTAAAGCCAGGTTGCCAGGACTTTTAGGAACAACTAACAGATTGTGTTCTCAAACTTGAAGATATATCACCTAAATCTTCTTCAATTTCTTACAAAATAATAACTTGAGAACTATTCGGATCCATACCACACAGAGACAGCCAGTTCTCAAACATTTTTAGTAGCTCTTGCTACAGATCTAGCTGTCTAACTTACGATCACGTTTTCTCTATAATTCTGTCACAGAACTGTCAGGTACTTATTATATTAGATGTCATGTCCCGTATACTTCTTTTATCCTAATGTTCTGTGTCTCTTATAGATGTTGTCTAGGAGACAGACTCAGATAAGATGTGTATGACGTTAAAAACCAAAAGAGACATATCGCCTCAATCGCCAATTTTCTATTATTTGGTTTTATT
This sequence comes from Limulus polyphemus, assembly GCF_000517525.1. Taxonomy (NCBI): domain Eukaryota; kingdom Metazoa; phylum Arthropoda; class Merostomata; order Xiphosura; family Limulidae; genus Limulus; species Limulus polyphemus. The sequence continues at coordinate 1,185,519 of NW_013665694.1, read as the reverse complement.
TTACTTCGACTACTTTGTCTATTTGTTCGTGCCTCTTATTTTATGTTATTTCACTCTCTACTCTAAACCATATTTATTTATTTGTTATTTCTAATTTTTATTCATTTCTTTTTTACATTTTCTTGAAATGTTGGGTGCACAATTCTTTCTTGTTGTAATTTTAACTATTTATTTATATTTTTACATTGGCCATATGACTCAAATGTATGGGCAGCTTACTGTTACAGTATCAAGTATCACTAGTCGTCTAGCTTGATGAAAATATACAGATGTGGACATTTATTACAAAACTAGCCTACATGAAGTAAAATATTCTTGACAAATCAAATACTTTTCCAATATTGAAGAAAAAAAAACTACGTTATTTTAACCGGTGACGTTAGGTAATGTTTTCGTAAAAGTACTAATGTCCGATATGAGTCCGCTGAAGTTAAATGGTTTGTAATGCTCGAAATTTATAAACGTTTCTGGTCAATATATCTGAAGTTCCCGATTAATAGCGTTAATCACAGTTAGAATTTACGAAGTTTATAGCACACCAATTACAGCAACCCAATAATATATATTCCTTTTTGGCGCGTCGCGTTGGTTATATTTATAGGAGTGTGGAAAGTTTCTCGAAATTTCACTTTTACGTAGCAATACTGACGTTAACACAAGCGTTTACGTACACACTTATATTGCTGATTCTTATACTCGAGAATCTTTTACAACTTTAGAGAATAGGTGGGAGTTTCGCAATACATGTTTAACGGTATAAGTTATGTACATTCATAAATGTATACAAACATCGATATTAAAATAAATATATAATAATAAATCCGTCACAATATATTTATATATATTATAGCTGGTGTATATATAGTATCATACTGGAAATAAATTTAATTAGACTTGTTTCGCTTATATGAGTAAGGAAACTAATCCCGTTGTAATGTTTCTCATCGTTACATATGTTTATTTTGTTAGTTTTTTTTAAGTTAAGCACAAAGCTACACAATGGGCTACTTGTGCTCTGCCCACCACGGGTATAGAAACACGGTTTCTAGCTTTGTAAGTCTGCAGACATACCGCTGTGCCACTGGGGGGCGTTACATATAAAACAAAATAAGTTACTCCAAAAATGAGTTGTGCTCGAGGCCTCAAACAGTATTATCAGATTTCATAGGTTGGGTGCTGGTAGGATGTTTAAGGAAACTTGTCTCATTCCAAAGGATTTTATTAAAAAAGCTCAAGTTAGGTGCTTAACTGTTACTTCATGTAATTAAACGTCACACATTCCTTGGTAATTCAATAATATCTGTAGTTCGAATCACTGAATAAGGTGGGCAGTCGCTATACTTTTGTTTAAAATGTTGCTGAAAATCTATAGGATGCTATATAAATCATGACTTTAAGATATAGACATCTGAATAAGTTTATTTATATTTAGAAAGGATTTGCAAGGCGTAAGAATTATTAGTAAAAGTATCTCATAAAGATTTAATAACAATATCAGAAATAATCTCTTTCTTTTCCTACAAGTATTCAGTACTTAAGAAATTCAGCAGTTTGTGCTCTCATTTGACAAACAGTGCGGCTTTCATTGATTTGCTTCCAACACTGATGGACATTAAGCTGTTATTCTTACTTTTAACTCCTGAAGATTTTTTATGATTTTGTTAGTTGAAAGAAATCTATAGTTAGCTATAGTATTAAGTTTTTTTAGACATGAGATTTTCCAAAAGATTCATAAAGACGATCTCAGTTCTTGGAATTGACAGATTCTTATTAATGTAAAATAAACAGTAAATGTTATACCATTTTTATTTAAGGCACACAAGTGCATATATGCATATGTTGCATTACAGATTTCTCCAACCCTCTTCGGTTAGGGTTGGTAATGATTTATTCTTTTTAGAAAAATTCGAAAACCTCTAAGCACCAGAACAGTGATCACGGAAAAGCTGAGAAATTTAACTTCTAGGCAAACACAAAAAGCTCGTCAAAATGAGGGGAAATCATTGATGAATAATTAACAAAAAATATAGAATTTGTCTGTGCCTCCAAAATGCACCTACTCTTCACTTATTTTCTCAGTCTCAAATTTGTCCTTTAATCACAACATTTTAAATAAAAACTATGCAGAAAAATGAAATGTTATCGTGAACAAAAGTACGTGTGCACCCTGAAAGAGAAATAAATAGCATTCTCGGGCCTTTTCACTCACTATATTCTAGTTCAGGATGTAGAAAACATAGTGCGGACATTCCGATATAAAATTTTAACTCTTTCGACTGTACAAAGGATAAAAGATATTTGGTAGTAATAAACTTTAATTTTTCTGTATGTTTTAAAGCCAAGTAGATAACACATTTGTTAAAATACCAAAAGAATATTGATTGATTAAAATTTACTCACTACTTAAAACTTTTTAAGTTTTTTACAACGTTAGTAACAGTAGGCCTATTTGTAGTCTAAATTAAGCATTAGGCTTAACACATAAACGTAACGTAAGGCTCAGCTGAAACACTACTTGGTAAGTTTTATTTTGCTTTTGGCTACAACTCAATGTCATAAACTTCTGAATTAAACTATTTTGCTGTTATATCACCGAAGTTATCGAAAAATAAAAAATAAAAACAAACCTTTCTAACAAATCACATGAATATTAAGAATTCAACATAAACACCATAGTTGGCCTAAGAACAATCATGTGATAGTTTTGTGATATATTGTTGAGTATTTCCATAAAAGAGCGTGGAAGCCTTCTAGACAGAGTGACAAAGGGAATAAGCCTTTTATAGTTAGTATACGCACACAAGTGAATTTTTGCATATGTTACATTATAGATTTCTACTAGCCCATTTGGTTAGCGTTGGTAATGATTTATTCTTTTTTTAGAAACAACTGAAAAACTCTAAGCACTAGAACAGTGATTATGAAAAAATAGATACATTCAACTTTTAGAGTGACACAAGAAAGCGACTGCTATCTGTCAAGTATGAATCATAACAGTCATAGAATACTTGCTCAGAGACTGAGTAGGTATTCGCAGCAGAAACTGCATTCACTCAGTGTAACAAACAGTTAGGAACAGTCTTGCAAAGATACCAAGAACATGTTTAATGGGCGAATGACAAATAAACCAATAATTATTTTATAGACGAGTCGCGCTTCACCCCTTACTCTAGCCTCCTCCCCCCTCCCAGTGGCACAGTGGTATGTTTGCGAACTTACAACGCTAGAAAACATGTTTCGATACTCGTAGTGGGCAGAGCATAGATAACCCGCTGTGTAGCTTTATGATTAACTTCAAACAAAACAGAAACAAGCAAACATCCCTTACTCAGATAACCGGCATATACTTATTTTGAGAGAATTGGAAACCAGATCAGACCTCATTTTCACGAATGAATGTGATACATATGATTTTGATAGAAGTATAAAGTAGACAGAAATAAACATTTGTAGACGTATTGATCTCTACATATTCTGCATCCCACGGAATCTTACCATTAATGCCACACATTATAGAGGCCACCTACTAATTATACTCCCTGTGCTACAATTTGCTGGTGCAATTGGCCATGATAGATAACAACCTAATTGATGATAACATCTACATCCATTTGCTAAACTAGTCAAAGTCTGTAAAAAACAAAGAGAAAACAACAACAACAAAACGAATGGAGTGTCCTGTATTTTAATCGAACATGTTCTTATGTTGTTGTGAGAAGTATTGCATTGAGTCACGTGATTCCATATACTAAAGATGTCCTAGAAACAATGTCGTAGATAATTAAACACATACTGATTTCAAGGATACGAAGTTAGAGCCAGGCTGCCTTTGGTATTCAGGCCATACTTCATACTGATGTAAGATATCAAGAACTGTAAAGATGTTAAACCACCTCTATTATGTGTGCTGTTATAAGCATAGGCTGAATGACCATTTGCATTACAGTCCACATAATAAATCATCAGATATATGAGTTGAATGATTATGGTGGGGTATTTTTGAATTTTAAAATCTGTTAGGTTAGTAATTGTCATTTAACAACAAAATTAATTTTACAGGCATAAACTACTGATTTCAGTTCTGAGACAATCATCAAAGTGTAACCCAGTAAACGAACAAGATAGTCACACCTAATGTTATTTATTATGCAAATCTATGCAGTTATGTAACGAAGCCTTTATCAGTGAGTCGAGAAATATGGATTAGGATTTTAGCTGAAATCCTGAAGGTACAAAACGTAGGTTCCTCGAGTTTCTGTATAAAAGAGCTTTTATTTGGGACTGTGAGAGATGTAGGTGTCCCCCTTCTTCCCAGTTTCTGTACGAGGGACGCAGGTACCTTAATTTGACTATATGCTTTTTCCGAAAAAAGATGCATAAATTTCATCTTCGGGAACGTTTTGTAATTTCTGATCTCTGAGCTCCGTTTGTGGTTGTTTGGAAATTTTTCTATACGATTAACAAATTATCCGTGATAGTATGGTAGTAAAAATAAAGAAACTAGAAACACATTTTTATATGCGAGAACGATGCATTTTCAGCCATTTTTCACTTGATTGATTCAGATATTAACTATACCTCCAGAATATAAATCAAATCTTCTCTCTACCTTCTGTTTTTTGTTCATGTTCATACATAGTTTTGATTTATTTGAAAGAGCGATTACGGAAAGACAAGTTGCAGCCACTTATATTGGGCTAAGGAAAAATATCTGTCAGATGACAGCCCTATAGTTACCGTAGTAAGTACAGTCGTTTTTAAAGCGCCAAAAGCTTATGTAATGATTTTTTAAGTGTTTATTTATATAATTATCTATATTACACATGAATATTATCAGATTTGTGAAACAGATAATAAACTTATTTGACCTTTATTCCAGTCAACTTATCAAGTGTTTATGTACCACCCTACCTAAAGGAAGAGAAATACATGTGCAGTGTTACAGAATAAACTTTACTTTTTTCGTTATACAGAGGGTTGAGTACGTTATATTAAAACGATTTTGAAAAAGCAAAGCAACGGGTCACATGATAAACACAGTCGATATAAAGTCGCAGTGAAATGTTATACATAATGGCATTGGAAAACAAAGGGATATGTATCAGCTTGGAGTATCAGGACCATCTAAAAAGAGTCCTGCAACAAGTTGTACACTAGCCATAGTAAGCAAAGTGCAATATCTTATAACAAGTGAGAATCCACGAACACAAATTTTATTGTTAAAAGCTGCCCATGACTTCTAGAAAACAATACACAATACAATCAAGAAGGATTTATGTCTGGAAAAGCTACACAAGTCACATATACACAAGTTGCTTCCATAACATAACAATGAAAGGAAGACCAAGTGTAGAAAACTCAGGAAACAGTAATTAGCCAGTAAATAATGGCAGTACATGGTGATGCTCGACGACAAGTATGTGTACCTTGATAGCTGTAACAAGTCTCAGACCATTTTCTACTGATAAATGAGTGAAAACAAGTTTCCAAAAGTGGTACACGGCATGTCGCAAAACATTTTCGAAGGAATTCGTGATCATCGCTAGATACTATGCTGGAAAAGAATTAGGGATGAGGAGATTGGATACAAAGGTCAAACTAATTAATGAAAATTAATCAAAAAGTTTTAGTCTGGACTTAGGGACGAACTTCAATTTAAGAATGAGTAATCGACCTTGTAGCATTATTTAGAGCTAAATAAGTTCATTTATGATCATTTGTTTTCTTATACACTTAATTATTGATAAAAATTCTGTAGAGGCAATATAAAGTGTAATTACTTATTACTCCTTTACATATATTCTATGCAAAAAACAGAAAATACATATTTGCAATATCACAAAAACGAAAATAATGGTCTTAAAAAAAATAACTCTACAAACAGTATTGAACCAAACGTTACATATAGCAGTGGTCCTGACAGCTCTTTAGCTTATTTGAATTTTATACATTTAAACAAGTTAAGTAAATAAAACAGAATCATTCTTTCATATCTTCAATGCTAATTCCAGAACTCGTCGTAGAAAACAATTGACTCTATGACAAAAGTACGAGGATAATCAACAGAATCAGTAACCTTTAGTATTCATCATATAAATTATTCATAAACGCTAAGAAATATTTCCAGACAAGTTCATTATTAAGGCCAAAACCTCAAAGAAGTACGATACTTGTATACTTCTAGTTTAAAATAAAATTTCTTATAAAAACGTCAGATTTTGGGAAAATTAAACAAAACTGTTATGTTTCTTTCAACTTGTTCGAAATAGATTGTGTATAAGCTCGGTTTATACAAGTTTCAGTTTGACACTGTTTTCTTATCGACTACGTTAAAAATCATATCGTAAGTGCTTAAGAGTTGAAACGGTATGAACTCTTATATTACAAAAAAGAACTTTGAATAAGTTTATTTCAAAACATTAAACATACTTATAGAACATTCTAAATACACAGGGGTTAATAAATGTTCACTGGTAAGATTTTATACATAATTTTATCTGTGTGTAGGGTCATATGCATCGCTGTGTTTGAGGATCTCGGAAGTTTTGTAAGTGTAAGAGCCTGTTAGCAGATGCGATTTTATATATATATAATTCAGCTTATCTACACATTAAATAGATGTACAATTTGACTAATGTTTTGAAAGGCAAATTACATATCCAGCTCTGTCTTTGGTGAAAGTCCAACAGATCCGGTGAAAGTCTACATTTAAAAGTGAACTCTTATTCCCGAATGGGCTTTCTTTCTGAGTTCTTGTAATGCACTTTAAATGTCTTACCTTAAACGTTTTGTAGGTTATTTTAAGGAGACTGTACTCCTCTGTCGTTTTCTCTTGAATATGCGGAAAACACGCCCAAGTTGGCTAAAGCTGAGCAAAATATCTGCAAGAATTTTCAGTAGAGTTCATTCTCCAAGAAAATTGTTGTAATACAGAGAAGTGAATCAGAAGTGACGAGGTGAGAAGTCGAGTCGAGAAACTTGGCAGAAATGGCAAAAGCCACGTCATTTAACAGTAGAAATGTTAAGGTTTCTACTTTCTGAAATTGGTACATTTAATGCATTAAATCTAACAATAATCTTAAATTCTACTTCTACGAAAAAACATATTCTTCATTAAGAAGTAAGAAATTGCTGAAATATTTGAATTATGAAATACTTCTCTAATTAAGACTGAAGAGCTTATTCTAACCCTAATATAAACCGGAAGTTAAATGGTGTGAATCAGAAAAGAGCGGGAAACTTAAACAGCTGCAACATCCGAATTGCAGCTGGATATTTTATTACTTTATATTTTAGTTAATAAGGAAAACAAGAATTTTGTTGTGGTATGAGTTTTGTTCAAACTCAACTATTTACAATAGCTACTGCAGTAACGATATAGGGGTTATTCCATGCAATACTTTTTATTTTTCAATATATGCGAAAGTTTAATAATAATTTACCTTGATTTTGGACTATTAAGTTAGTATGCCAAGTTTGGTCTGATCAGTCAACTCGTTTTGGAGGAGATACGTCCACAGACAGAAAGTTTTCTTGATATTGAATACTTACCGAACCGGTATGGCTAAATATGTATGGCGAATATGTGAAGAACACCTATACACCGATTTTTATATTCATTTCTGTCAAGCGAAGATCAGCAAAGCTGGATAGTCTTGCTTACTATAAAGTATTTGTCTTGCTTCCGCTTAAAAAGAGAACACTTTATCACATAGTGTCATGAAATACGTAAGCCTGCGCGGATTTTGACAAACCTAGTTATCTGCGAAATTAAAACATTTCTTAAAATTTACTGAGATATATTTGACTTCGAGATGATAGGCCAAAAATTGAAAAATATGTTTTTGTATTTATCACAAACTTTAATTATTTGAAGAAACATTGTTTGTTTGTTTGTAATTAAGCAAAGCTACGCAATGGGCTATATGTGCTCTGCCCAAAACGGGTATCGAAACCCGGATTCTAGCGTTGTAAGTCCGCAGAAATACCGCAGTGCCACTGGGGGGCTGAAGAAACATATATAGACATGCACACCTAAATATATGTCATGCTTCATCACCAAGGGTTTCTACAGTAAATCTTATTTTATTAAAATAGACTTGGTGTGTATGTCAGTATCTATGTGTGTAACCGAAACTCCAGCGTCATCTATTGAATAGCACCACAAACAAAAATCCATAAAAAAATGTGTATTCAACATTCAGAAATAACTGTGGTATGTGCAACAACCATTTCTTTATCATAGAACACAATTTTAAATAAAGGTACTCTCCTCACAACAAGAACACGACTTTCACTAGGTTTGATTATATCTTTACTGGTGTAAATTTTAAATGTAGTACTGAGAAACTAAAGTGCTTAAAATAACTATTATTTTGTCAATAAACGGTACCACTTTAAATATATATAAACATTACAATTTATATCAGTAAAATTTATGAAAAATTTTAGCTCTGACATTGAATCATTTGATGTAAGGAGTTGCGTATGACTAAAGAGCACAATCCCAACACTTTTCCCGTGCAGTACTTTCTAGAAAAAAAATCCTATTTATTTAAGAAAACATTCAATTTTTCTAATTTTTTCAATGAGGTATGAATACTACGATTAGTAATTACTAACACAAACAGCCGTTTCTGCTAGTATATTTAGGTATTTAACAGAGCTAAATGCAGACAGCAAAATGTCTTCCATTTAACTGTGATTGGGCAAATAGTTTACTCATCTTAAAGACTGGTGTGGTTATTAAAAGTGATGCTTTAGTCTATGTATCTAAACGTATACCCGTATTGTTATGATGTTTAGATTCGGATATCAAAGTTGATTCATAAAACGTATAGATGGAGTTAACTAACTTTTCTCTAATATTTTGCATTCAATAACATGCTCCCTTTCATAATTGTTAGAAGTCAAAATCTAGAAATCTAAGTTATTTTTCATGGAAGCAATGCGTTTTTTGGTAATTTGAATTAAAATTGTTTCATTATAAAGAGGTCAAATTGATTTAGTTGTTTAATTTATTAGATGCTCGACATTTTCATATATTGATATTCCCCCCCCCCCATTATATGGAATTGGTTGTTTTAATCTGCTTCTTGATGGATCAACGATAAGCGTGAGGGCTTATAACGCTAAAAATCGAGCTTGGATACTTGAAGTAGGCACAGCACAGATAGCCTATTGTGTAACTTTGCTGTTAATAGCAGGCAAGCAAACAAACAAACCTTTTAGTCGTTATCTTCCTGTGAAAAGGCCATCAACAGCAACTAGCCCTTATCTTTTGTTCTGTTTTATCTATTGCAAAAACATATCTCTGTATTTTGTTTTCACTGCCATTATTTACGCACCGTCACATATGTTAATCAACACCTGAGCCTCTTTTGTTCCTTTATTTTTCCTCTTATTCAATAATTATTAGAAAGGGAGGATCCTATACATTCCTAAAGCCCTGTGGTTGTGTTGCCCCAAAATCCAGAGCCTTGTTTTTAAAAGCACTGGACTTACATGAAAGTTTGAGAACCATTATTTGCCGACTATGTGTTTTAACCGTTTGATTATCAACATGGTTACAGTGTGTACAGTAAGCCTAATCCTGTTGTCTTGTGACACCTTTAATATTCTGTTACAGCACAAGTGTACAATTTTATTATTAAAATATTTCGCAATCGCTTTAAAAAGTGATATTTCACTTACCTTCTGCAGAAGTTTTGTGGATAATAAAAATGGTAATTTAATACGAATTTGTTTCATGTTCACCCTATATTTGTTTAAAATATTGGTAATAGAAGGATTAGGTTAGTCTTTTCTATTATTGGGAATTTCAGTTGCTAATTGTGATAGAAGGGGAGTAAGGAACAATATATTAAGTCTGTCAAACTACACTGCATTAATTGTTACGTTTGTAAGTTTGATATTACTTCTTTTATATTGAAACTCTTTATAATAAGGGACATTGTTGTCTTTGGAACATATTTCTTAGTGATACCTATACACTAATAAGAGTTTACAAGACTTTATTTAGAAAATGATAGCAAAACTACTCCTGTTTCGAATCTCAAATTTATATGTGCGAAAAACATATGAAAAAATTCAATAAATTAATTTTAAAGCATGTTTATAGCAGGACGTTGACTCTCAATGAGTGCTCTTTGCGATGGTTAGATCACAATTAAGGTTTTCGTTGAAGTAACATATTAATCCATAGAGGATAGCAGCGTTGTTATACAAGTCATAAAGAGCATAAGGCCACAACCACACTGAGGAAAAAATACTTGGCTGTGCATAAAGAACAAAAAAAAGTCTAACCAAAAATGTTTTCACGTTAATAAAGAACATTATAGATATGTTTGAGTTAAAGTTCTGAGGCCCATACTTCATTTGATACACCCATATGAGAAAGAAAATATAAGTTAGACACTTATATCTAAAGATACAGACACATAATATTGAAACTTTCAAATAAGCAAGCAATTAAATAAAGTAATTTTATGATATGAAAGTCTTTATGTTTGATTTGAAGTGATCAGATTTAACGCTCTAAACCAATTTTGAAGTTAGTTCTGAAGATGTCAGTAAAGTGAGCATAAAAACAAGGGGATATAGTCACGTTTTCCTGAAATGAAAGCTTTGTTTACAATATTATTACTTGTTCTTCTACTAACCTTCTTAGAAAAAAATACACATAAAGCTTTATTTCTATTCTAGAAAATCTCGGGGTTTTGAATTATTATCTATATAATAAATGTTCTAATTTCCCGAAGTCTGATTGTCATGAAGAGTAAGAGTAATCTCAAACACATTATTTTTTTTACTGTAATTCATTTTACGCTTGCATTTCAACTCTAGATCAAATCAATTACGAACCTGGAATTCAAGGTTCCCAGCAGTATCACCGGCTGAGAAGTTTTAAGGTAACAAACCGGATAACAGTTTACAATTCTTCTCCTCATTTCGTGCAGCTTTCTGCATCTTGGAGTTTATATTACTTTAATGCCTTTTCCTAACCATAGAAAATATTTATTTAAATTCTTCCCAGCACGCACCATAGTCCATTTACAGTAATCAGTAGAAAAATAGAATGAAGCTCATTTTCTAAAAATGGCCGTAGAATCTATTTAGTGAAGTACAGCCACTAACAAAATTAGTTGCACTGACTAAAAAAGTTTGTATTCAATTCCTACAAAAAGCCATTTATAGTCAGTAGGGGAACTCATCGTAAATTCTAAAAAGCAAACAGAAGGAAAATAAAATTCATTGCAAAGAAACACGAAATACTTAGTAAGCATACGTAAGATTCGTGACCGAAATTTCAACACACATTACAATGAACCCTATCAAAATATACCAGCGTGTCAACTTTTAGCCACACTGAGTTTGGTACATTAATATATAATTTCGTAATAATATCTTATTTTGTATTTTCACTCCTATTTTCAAACACGCTTCTTTTTTTCAATTATATTAGCAGTAAGTGACTAGTAAAATTTTATCAATGCCCAAAGACATTGTAAGTTTTAACATAGATAAATCTATGAAATACCGAGTGTAAAACAACAATAATTAATTTAAATGTAACAAAATGGGAATAAACTTTACTTAATGAAATATCACTCAATTATATTAGTGTTAAATGTAATCAAAATATTGGAGCGTTTTGCACAAACTGGGAGTTTAAAGTCTAAGAAGAGAAAGAAAGAAATTAATATTCAGGAAAAAAAACCACATGGAAGGATAGTGGCGTTCAGAAAAATCAACATCAAATCGATTCAACAAATATTCACAGAAATACACCTGGGTTTCATCCCTTTCCATCCCTTTTACAATTGCTATAGATAAATGAAGAATGCATTTAGGCAGGCCCTTTGAATGCGATTGAACAAGCAATGGTTTTATCATTTGGCTGTTAAGTTTTATGCATGTTTGGTTTCAAAACAGTGAAGGTGTGCTAATTCTTTTGGAAATGATCTCTTTGTTTATCGCATCAGATGAGAAACGTGTCCAAGTTTTATGTTCACCAGTAATTTTACATTCATTTTAAAACTCTGTTTCATTATCTTTAAGAACAGTTTTTTCTTCAACTAATTTCATTATTCGTTTCTATCGTGTTTTAAATGTATTTGTACAATAAAAGTATCGATTTCTCATTTCACCAATAAACTTTGTGACAGATTTACTATACTGATGTTTGTTTAATTTAAATATATGTAGAAATGTACACAACTTATACTGTTAAGGCTGTATTGCGAAATTTCCGCCTATGCACTAAAATTGTAGAAAATTCTCGAGTGTAAGAATCAACAATATATGTGTGTACGTAAACGTATTGTTGCATTAACTGAAATTTCGAGAAACTCTGCTCACGCTTATATATATAATCAACGCAACGCGCCAAAAGACAGTAAGACAGTATATATTATTGGTTTGCTATAGTTGGTGTGCTGTAAACTTCGGAAGCTATAACTGTGATTATTATAACGCTTATTAATCGGGAACTTTAGATATTTGACCAGAAACGTTTATAGATTTCGAACATTACAAACATGTTCATATCGGACATTACTGTTTTAACGAAAACTTTATATAACTTCATTAGTGGATAAATCGGCGAAGACCGAAGAACACAAAGCTAGCTAGCTCCCTGTTAAGTGAATTGTACCTACATCTACTCAAAATTAATTCGCTCATCTTGAACCCTCGATAAGATATCAAGGAAGTTCCAGACCAGATAAAGGACTAAATATTACTTGTAAGTTTGTAAAACTTTTGTACATAGTTCATTATTTGTAATAACCATTATTGTAAATTGTGTTATTGTTTGTATGTTAAAATACATTTGTATTAAAAAAAACTGTGTGTATCAAGTTGGCAAATATAATAAATTGGATAAATATCGACATTTATTTAATTTCTAAGCCTAAATTATCTTTTAACACCATTCCAGGCTATTTGAAATTATAATACGTTACGTAATAATTTGGAGACTCGTCCAGGGTAAAGTGTAATATGTAATGACGTATTTTATCTTACTGAATCTTAATTCCTTTCTTACTTATGAGTGCCTATTAATCCAATAAAGACTTTCACAAAGTGACGTTAAAACTTTCAATGAACGATCTAATATGGTAAATTCGCTACAGCCAGGGAAAGTGTTATTAGTCAGAGATCTTTATTAATATGAAAATCAAAATATAGGAATAATATCATATATGATCATTACTGAGCAAGGCTACAAGGAGAGCTTGAATAAATATAAAACATATTTCTAGAATATGTCCATCGAACATGTAGTAATACTGTATCAAATTAATATGTATTAACAATTGACATATAGATTTAGGAAGTTCACCAAATTACACTAATCTGGTTTTAAACTATAAAAAACGAGTATAACGTCCTGAATTTGTTTTAGCTTTCATCTGAAATCTTCGTTTGATCTTTCGAAAGCCATAGTAGTAACGTCTCCATCTGTATCTGAATAGTGAAGCACTTATAATATGAACTTTTATTTCTAAAGATTACATTTTTCAAAGTAATGCTTTCCTCAGGGAGTTACGTTTTGTCTGAAATAGATTCGTGAAGAGTTCAAGTGTCAAGTGGCTAGACTAAGAGGCTAAAACTCGACATCTAAGGGTAGTAATGCATTTAAAAAGCGCGTACAGAATGACGTATCTTTTGGTAGACTCTCGTGTGACGTCTCGAACTAATATAAGAACAACCGAATTCCTCTACCGAGTCAGCACGTTTCAGGAGTTACAAGGAAGGACGGCATGGACATTTTTAACGTTTTTGATAAGTCATAGCAACGTTACTTATGGTACTACCTCTTAAGCATTTTGTTTCAGAATGATCAAAGTAAACTTTTATATTATCTAAAATTAATAATTAGATAGTTTTACTACAGAATTTTAGGCACGTAAAACAACTGCCTCATTTGTCTGACATAAAATCAGTCTTTTTGATTAGCTAGTAGAAAAAGAAATGAATAAAAACAGATAAACAGATGGTTAGCATAAACATTTTTTAGTAACACAAAATAATGTATGTACTTTATGACAAGCTAATTTTCATTGCCCTCTAAAAATGTTAATTTATATTTTATAAGACAGTTTAAAACGAAATTCTGCTGTTTTAGACTACTGAGTTCAAGCATTTTACTCTTCTGTTTTGCATTTTATCCATCTATCTTCAAATGCTAATGTACTTTGCTAAAAACATCTGCGTAACAAAATTTATGTGACATTAAAATTAACTTAATTTGGATAAACTGAGTATCACACACACGTACAAAATAATAACTTTTGATTAGAGTAAGCTACGTACTTAGAAGTAAACTAAAAATCAACCTGGCCATCAGTATGTTTAACTAAATAGACTTTTCTTACGTATCTATTTATTGTTTTATCAGTTGGGTGCCCTCCCTGTTAACGGCATTTTTGGCCGTAAACCCAATTATCTCTCACGAGGTTCGGCCAACTCTAGAAATTAAGATTAGTCCTAAATGCATATACAAAGTCAAAATTGCAAAAAACAACAACTTTATAATGACAGAATAATACTAAAAATAACACAAAGAAGCGATAAAACTGGATATATTAAGTATTCTGACAAATACTATTAAAGAAAGTAACTGTAAAAATTTATATATTAAATCTTACCAATGGAACATAAAAAAACATTAGCATTCAGCCTTCAACGGAAGTTCACACGTGTAGATATAACCTGTTATCAACGTTTCCTGCTCCTATGGCTCCACTTTCGCATTTGAAATGTAAGGTGAAAGGGAAAAATTACAATTAAATTAAAACTTTCATTTATTTTTTTCCCTAAAACATTCCCTCTTTAAAGAACATACGTATATGTCTTTAATTATTTATTTGTGTACCTAATAAATTAATCTATCACATTTGAACGTTGTTGTTGGATCTTTACATTTTGTGTATCCGTCTATGTAATTAATATAAATAATACGCTCGCATTTGTCTGTCTGGAACTTTACTCGCACATTTCTCAATCAAACGCTACAAATCTCATATCGCTAGAAAGGCTTTTTCCCGAAGATTGCAAATTGCATATTGGCTTTTCCATTCAGAACCACCTTCTCTGTCTTTTGCTTAGTCAAACTTTTTAATGCAATGAGTATGGCACTCTATGCACAATATCAATGTCATCACGTGATGACTGGCTTCGATTTCAATTTTTGATTTTTATACTTGTAAAGTATTTCACACAAATAAGATTTACTTCTCGTTTAATTTCCCCCAAAAAGAAACATTACTCTAAATACAATTTATATGGGCTTTCTCGACTTATTTATGTCTAAAATACGCATGCGAAGTTCGTTCAAAACCACTTATCACTTTGTGAACACGAGTTTAGACGTTTCTGCATATTCAGCTAAGTTTACCTTCTTTATTTTCTTATTTCTTTACTTTGCAATAATTTATCTTTGGTTCATTTCATAGACTGCTATAAAAACCTTTTAGCTACTTTTGCTTTACTATGGTTTTTTTTTTGTGAATTTCTTTGTTTCAACTCGTAAAATCCTGTCATACACTAAACTGGCATAACTGATTCATACTTTGTACACTATTATAAGTACCATTGCTATACTTTATTGTTTACTTTACGCATAGTTTTATTAAATATAATTACTTTTAGGCGAGTTTGTCTGACTACGTAAACGTTTTTCCAATGGACCAGGATTAATCAATTTAACATAAGACCTGCAAGAAAGCGTAGCTTAAATGGCGTGTCGGGAAATAATAGAATAAGAAACATACAAGTGAAGGGCATGAAAACTACCGCAAATGTTTTGCGGATCGCAGCTAATTATATTATTATTTATTTCCTTTTCTACTTTTAGTTGTTGTTTGTTGTTTGTAATTAAGCACAAAGCTACACAATGGACGATCTGTGCTCTGCCCACCACAGGTATCGAATCCCGGATTGTAGCGATGTAAGTTCGCAGACATACCGCTGTGCAACTGGGGGGCCTACTTTTAGTAATCTACCTATCTATATGTAACATAAGCAGATCAACATGTATATATTATGTTGTAACGGTTGGGTAAAAAATAATCCAAGGTCCAGTCCACTAAATGATTATGAAAGTGCTTTCAAAATAATTTAATGGATTGAACTTTCCATTATTTTTTCGAAAATATTTTTACAACTTACGCGATTTCACGAACTAACGACAGGTTTAACTTTACAAACAACTGACATCTACATCTAAAAATTACATCTACTTACCAATTTTCTTGTATATTTTAGACTTCTTGTATATTTTAGACTTCTTGTATTCCTAGTACTTCTTTGAAACACAGATTAGATATTCTTTAAACTTAACAGACAACCCAACTAAAAAAAGTCACTAACTCACTGATAAATCCACCGCTGTAACACATACTTACTAATCAATCAACAATGTCCTCTAAACTCGCCTAAGTCACGTTTTATATCGTTCAAATTCATTCTTACAGTGTCAAGAACGTTTCAGACGTAGAGACATTGAGGTACGCATTCCTCTCGTGATGTCAAAACTCTCTCTCTAGCTAACATTAATACAAACTTTTAAACTGAAAACGAAAAACATAGACATGTATTCCTCATTTACTTATAGATACAACTTCTTGAGAGGGTCATTTATTAAATATCCATCCTGGAAAGATAATTACTTTGTTTGATAAGAACAAAGCAACAATAAAAGCATGAAGCTCGTTTGGAATTAAACTTTAAGCCAAAGGTATAAATTAAAAGCAAAACAACACAAAAACGGGTGTACTTTTAGATTTTTTTATCATTAACGTGAACAAGCAAATTACCATATTTCACTTGATGTTATAGTTGTTTATGTAATATATACTTGCTAAACGTAGTTTGTATGTAATTTAAACTTACAACCATCATAAATTGAGTAGCTCTGGTTCAGGAAATTCTTACCTTTAAAAAGCAAAGTAGGTTTTTTTAAGGACCCAAATGAGATTTTGGTTGTGCAGTATAAAACAGCTTCCATTTTCCAGTATAGGAAATGAAAACAAAACATTGAATAAATTACATTTCTAAGCTTCAGGGGTTGAAACGCTATAAAAGACTCAGATATTAAAGGTTAGTTTTTCTTTTCTGTGAAACTTTTGCAAACATTCATTCATAAAACAACAACATGTAACGTGTTTCTACAAATTCTATAAAATCAGTTTGGTAATTAAGGGGCTTAAAATATTTCGTTCAATTACTTATGGGACAACAACAGCAGACACTGCAGATAATTTACTGTTTGTGTGTTTTAGAACAAAGCTACATGGGCATTGTAAGTCCGTAAAATTACCGTTGTTCCACCGGGTTATCTCAGATAATTTAAAATTTATAAATTGAAATATAATGCAAGTCTGCTGTAAAAAAGCAAGTGACTTTTTCAGTTAAATATGTAACTTTTTATAGATTTAGCCATATACGAAAGTACCTAGGCTAACAACACTTCTACTTTGTTTAAATCTTGAAGGTTTTTAATGAAACTTCGTTTGTGATCACGAAAGAATTGGCACACCGAGTAAAGAGAACACATATGTAATTATACTAGCTGTAAGCAAATCTTTTTTTTTAGATCTAAATACGAAGTTAGATTAAATATTTTGTGTATTTACGTTTATATAATGAAAAGGTTTTATAATATCAAACTATTTTGCACAGCATTCATGATTATGGATATACGCTTACTGACCACTTCGATATTAGACCTCATACACTCAGACTTTCAAAAGAGCATATGCAGCAGGAAAATCTTTATCCAAAGCCACTTATTCAGATAAACGAATCATTAGAATTTACAAACAGCGGCAATTGAAAAGGAACATGTTTGCCACTAGAAAAACCTGTGCCCGCCAATAATTGGGAGTAGATGGAGGCAAGTGACGACTAAATAAGCTTGCAAGATGCAAGATACATTAGACTGTGTCCTATTTAACAGATTTCTTCCACTATATAAATCAAAGAACATTACAATAATTGTTTTATGACAGTCGACAATAAGTTGCAAAATCATTTATTTCGCATGTAAATAGGAAAGCACGGTTTGAGAAGTACTTTTAATGCATACTGTGGTCAATGAATGACTAGAAACTTGTGATATGATCTGAGAAGTGGCGTTTTACACTAAGAATATAGAAAAACATAAACAAATCATATAAAGTACCTATCCCTGCTTGTGTGTTTTAACAATAGAAGCTGCTAGAGGTGTATAATAGTGTGGAGAAAATTCTTATGTGTCAGGGTTTGGATCTTATGGTTCCATTAAGAAGTGAATAACATTAAGAGGATATGTAAATTGTGTCTCTTATTACGCCCACCCTGATGTAAAAGGAGCCCTCAAAAGTCGAAATTGGTTTAAAAATCACCCTAACGACTTCATCCATTCACTTTGGCCAGCAAAATCACTATAGTTTAAACTGATTGTGCAACTTGAAGATTTACTTTAAAATTGTATTCATCACGCAATCCTCTGCAACATTTGTAATTCAACTGCACATCGTATTTTTCTATAAATGGGCAGCAATTGAACAAGATTGTTAGGGGTGTCTATGGTCCAATTTACTATAGATGTTGGGTAAGTTATATTGAAACCCCATCAGATCGTTAAAGTTCATGTCGCCACGTACAGTCATGATGTATCTGATGATGGTATATCTTCACAGTAGCTTTGCATCATAGGTTTCGTTACAAAAAGTTCTGTCGTAAAGTTGCCATGTCTAAAGCGCACCATTCTTTTACTGGTTTTCATGGTCCATCTAACTTATGAGGATAATGCTTTCTCAGTGCCCATTTCAACAGTTCGATCATGCAGTTGACTTCGTTTTCAGACGTTGATCTTTCCTGATTATGTTGTATACTGTTGTCTGGGTCACATCAACAGCTTTTGCCGCTGATCTTTGTGTTCGTCGATTCTCTCCTGTTACAAGACGCCGCACTTTTTTTTACAATGGCTGGAGTACAACTTATTGCAGGTCCCTTTCTGGAAAGTCCTAGTGCTGAACTTGACCAATACTCCTTTGTTTTCCAGTATCTTTGAGTACAAGTAATATCTCCGTCTTAGAAATTCTAATTTCCCGATCTGAAGATATCTTCATGATCTAAGTGTATGAATATTTTTGGTCAGAAAGGGCTGTCTGTTTTATATCCGCCTGGCAGGGACAGATGGTTAGGGCGCTGGATTCGTAATTTGAGGGTCGCGGGTTCGAATCCCTGTCCAGCAAACATGCTCGGCCCTTTCAGCCGTGGGACGTTATAATGTGAAGGTCAATTCAACTATTCTTTGGTAAAAGAGTAGCCCAAGAGTTAGCGATGGGTGGTAATGACTAGCTGCCTTCCCTCTATAGTTTTTCACTACTAAATTAGGGACGGCTAGCGCAGATAGCCCTCGTGTAGCTTTGCGCGAATTTCAAACAAACAAACAAGCTGTTTTATCTCATTCTCAAAAGCAATCAGCATTCTGTGGATCACATTACCCACGCTATTTGAAAATGTAGTTCTGATGTACGTCGTTCCAGCGTGACTTTATATAGAGTGTGTTTTTTACGCGAATAGCTGATTTTCGTATTTATAATCATTTTAATATAACGTAATCAACCACATATAGCACGTGGAATTAAGTAATAGAACTTTTACGTTGGTTTATTTTTGTCGATCATTCGATCTACCTTGAAGAAAGGGTTAAACCCTAAACCGCAAAATAAATTAATAACACTGTCATTTTATATTTGTCTTTTTATCAACTGTTTTTATCACTTTAACGTTCTGATTTGCGAGCATACACTACTTTCAACAATATTGACCAAGAAATAAGAAAGAAAACGTTTACTTATGATCAGTAGTTGCTTTACTTAATTTAATTGTGCCTTGTTGTCTTAATATACTGAATAGTAAGGTGGTTAAGCATATTGTTTAACTATTATTTTAAGCATATTTAGTTGCTTTATTGTTAAGCATTAAAAATTCACAATAAACTATCTGTATTGTTTATTTGTTTGTAATTAAGCACAAAGTTACACAATGGGCTATCTGTGGTCTGCTCACCACGGGTATCGAAACCCGGATTCTAGCGTTGTAAATCCGCAGAAATATTGCTGTGTCACTGGGGGGCATCTGTATTGTGCTCACTGCATGGATCGAATCCGATATTTATGGTTATAAACCCTCGAGCTAGCCACTGAGTCACTGAAGAGCAAACATTTTAAGAACAAACTAAATATATGCCTTTGGCACATTTAACTAGAGTTTATTTTTTTACTTAATATTAATGGTTCATGACGATAAGCCAATATACAGAGATTCACGTTCTTTTCTTTGTAAAAAGATACCTTATGAGCTAGTCTTTTAATAGGAGACGTTGTACCACATTTGATAGGAAAAGAAGAAAATATAACTGATGTATCTGAAGAGGCAGACTAACTTACATTATTAATTTAGTAAAGAAATTTATGTTACTTTTACTACATTAAAATCAAAATATTTTTGAAGGATTATATTAGCGTATGACGTCATTCTGATCCAAGATTTGTATTTAGTTATGCTTGATAAGTGATAGCTCACGAAAAAAAAATCAGTGCATTTAACTTTCAAGTTTTATCCACTTTTCAGTCTTATCCGGTTCGAAATCAAAGAAATTTCCGTCTCTTTGTCATTTAACTGATTTTTGCTGTCAAACGAAAACAAGATCGTTAGCTTTCACTTTGTTCTGGCTCGTTATACTGATAAGACCAAGGCTAGATAATACTGTACGGAAGCCAGACTCCTGGAAGAAATATTTTTCTTTTTCTTTTGATGGTGATGATTTTATTTGGTTTAAATCGAATTGCCTATCTCCATGTTAATTATCTAAAAAATCATATCTAGGTTTGAAACTATAGTGATCTGAGAACGATAGAAGAGAGATAACAATCAGCTGTTTAACAAGATGTAGATTGCGAGAAAAAGAAATAAAACTTTCTGAAGCTACTAATTTCGTCTATACGTTTATATTGAAATAACAAAAGAAAAGACTCTTCCAGTGGCTTTACTTTAGAAAATGTTATTAGTTGAACAAGTTGTATATGTTTTATCACACTCCTCAAACTTTCTTTTATAAATTGCATTTCATGAAAATCTTCAAAAATTAAAAAAAAAACAACATCAACAAGATTTTTGAAGAAACTTTGGAAAAATTAGAACATAAAATTTAAGATAGTATGAGAGCAGGTGATAAATAGATGATATCCTAATAACCCTCGGGTGCGATCAGCTTTTTTACATTGTAAAAATAATTGTGTTTCTCGAATGTTTGGCTGTTTAGGAAAAAAAAAGAAATTTTACAGTCGTAAGTATCTCATATTGCTAAAAGTTCAAGGCAGCAAGTTTTCCTAGTGTAGTATGAGATAGATGCAAGAAGCCGCAAACGACCACACACGTATTTCGTGTATGCGTGACGTTAAAAGTTATTTGAACTTTAAACTATATAATCTAAGTGGTTCGATAAGTGAAGGTACTAAACCAGCTTCTAGTGTAGATAATTCATTTTGAGGCCATCGTTTGTTTGTGATAAGGAACGAACAAACCTTCGAAAGAGATTGAACCTTTAGGGCTTTTTGGATATGGGATTTCTTCTTAGTTTAGATAACCTGCATAGCTCAATAGCACTCAAGCTTACTAGCTGATGATTTTGTAAAAATGTAACACGTTTATGTGCAGCTTTGTGTTTATCTTTCCGTTATTAGGTAAAAGAAGTTTCTGGGAGTTCTCATCTTGAAAGAATAATGTTTTGAAACGTTCTGAAGTCACTATATTGATGCCCCAGTGGCTCAGAGGTAAGTATGAAGGCTTATAACGTTAAAAGTCGGGTTTAGATACCTCCGTTGGGCTCACACAGATAGCCCATGTGTAGCTTTGTGCTGAACAACAAACAATCCAAGCACTGTATTTAT
Organism: Limulus polyphemus; assembly: GCF_000517525.1. Classification (NCBI taxonomy): domain Eukaryota; kingdom Metazoa; phylum Arthropoda; class Merostomata; order Xiphosura; family Limulidae; genus Limulus; species Limulus polyphemus. The sequence goes on along the minus strand of NW_013665694.1, from coordinate 1,163,569 downwards.
GTACGTTTTACGTAATGAAATAGCGAAACAAAGTAGTTACAAGTACAATAATTAAGTATTATTCTATTTAGCATCGAAATGTCTACGAATCAAAGTCTGCAAGTATATTAGATCTTTTAACAGTGAGAATGACAGAAGTAAGGAAGTCCAGGATTTCATTATATCAAATATCAAACACATTGATAATAATATTATAATAATTATTCGAGACAGTAGCAGAAATTACTGGAAATTAAATGTTTGCTTAACTGTATATTAAGCTGAAATAAACGAAATAGCGTCGTCTCCAGAGGCTTTCGTTCCTGTTAGATTTAAGCGAATGTATTATAGCCAAAGTAACCTGTACAGCTGTTATGTGCTCATCAGATATTTATAGATTTTTATAATTCTAATTAAACCTACAAAAATGAAGCGTCTGTTCGTGATTCTCAAATGATATGTGTTTATGTTCTGATGCCATCATTAAACTTATTTCAAACTCCAAAAGCGTCTTCATACTTTATTTTTATAACATTTTCTTCTTGCAACTCTAAGTATATACATTTTTTAGAATAATGAAATGCAGGGCACAAAAACATGAAATCATTTCAACTTAATATCTACACTTTGTTGATTCTTTTTTTCTAGTTCCTTTTCCTGCCTAAGTTATTGGAAATAATTATGAAAATCCACTGGTGATATACTCACACAGGACTCACAAACAATGCATAATTGCAACTTAATCATCTATTTGCCACTCGTATTTGAACAAGTTGTATATGTTTTATCACACTCCTCAAACTTTCTTTTATAAATTGCATTTCATGAAAATCTTCAAAAATTAAAAAAAAAACATCAACAAGATTTTTGAAGAAAATCATTATTACAGAAAATAAAGCCTTAATAATATTCATAATGGGTTTTTGTGCATGATTTGCCTTGATTGCGAGTGTTCTATCAGCCTCATTTCACCATACTTGTTCCATGCTCGGGATCATTGACTTGCTGGAAGGTGGACCCCTGAAATAGGTCTTGTTTCTGGGGAAGTGATATCATGGATAAGGATCTACTAGTTTTCTTCAGGAGCCAGGGAGCTATTTGTTTTGTATTCTTCTTTAACACGAGTAGCTGAGAGCCTACACTTGTATCAGTCTCCACAGCATGCCTCACTTAGAATGTGTACGTTGACTGTGATGGTGTTCTTTTTCTTTCATCGAACAAACAATCATGAATCCATTTGCATTCACCCATAAAGAAAACCATTCTCCTGCTTTGTTATCCCCAATGTTTTAAAGCTTGATGCCCATTTTAGCCTTTTGTTTTGGTTATCTCTTCCAAGCAGTGGTTTTTGAGCAGTTGTTATACAACCATTGAGGACACGTCGTGCTATTATGTGTCTTACTGTTCTGGAAGTAACATTTATACTTGTACTTACCGCTAGGACATTGACAATATCTTTACCATATTGTCGAACGTCACGTAAAGGATATAATATGAATTACTTTACCTCACTTTTGCCGATTTTGGGGTTTCTACCTCGACCGCTTTGATTATCAAGAGTGCTAGTTTCAAGCAACTTCTTCGGAGTTTCCTGAAGCTCCTAGTGAAACATAATACTTCACTTCAATCTGTCGATTGGAGTAGTCTTTACTGATCAAAATTATGGTTTTTGCACATTTGTCATGTGGCATTTCTGTCCTGGAAGCTATGAGTGCATTCATCACACTATTGCTGGAAATAGTATGACCCTCCATACTCTTATCATCGGGTTTTATATATATTTCTTAGTAAATTCACTAGTGTTCAAAATTCACAGTTTATTTGCGTGCTAGCATGCGCTATTTTCCTTCACACCATTCTGTGCTTACATGGGAATCAGTGTGTGGGACCAGAGTTAATACATCATGTATTGTCAATTTTGTTTATTACTTCTGGTCATTCTTTGTTTATAAATATTACTAATTACTAAATTCATAGCCACAATTCATAAGAAAATCATATAATTATTAATAACTGTGGTAAGTTCGTGTTCTGTTGTACTAACTGGCAAACGTCACCAGATCCTTCACTGTCGTTTCTCAAGTAAATACGTTTAGACTAGTTTCGTCTGTCACTGTGTTTCTTGCTGTGAATAACTGCAAAGATCTTGATACATTTGGTGGAGAACAAAGTCTGATAATGAATAGTAGAACACGTGGCTGAACAATTGTACTTCAGACGTTACACCCGTGCTCTACAAAAGATATGTAGAAGATACATTCTTACTCTTTCGTAACCATGAACATATTGACAAATTACTCAACTACTTAAATTCTCAACACCCTAATATATAATTCACTTGAAAATGCAATTGAAAATCATAACAAACTTTCTTTCCTTGGCGTTCAAGTTCAAAAACGAAACAACGAATTAAGCACCTCCGTTTACAGAAATAAAACTTTTACTGGTTTGTGCATACGTGTTGAAGGTTTTCTGCCAAAATCATCCAAACTAAACTTAGTCTTAACTTATCTTCAAAAGACCTACTCGATCTGCTCAGATTACATTTCTATTTATAACGAAATAACTTTCCTTCAGAACACATTAAGAAGAAATTGGTATCCTATGTCCTTACTAAAAAACTTAATACTTTTTTACTAAGAAAAGTACTTCACCGAATAATACCCAAACATGCTCTACATTTCCTCTAATGCTAGTTATTCCTTGCGTTGGAAAACAACGTCTTATTGTTAAGACCAAATTCAACAAACTACTCAGGTCCTTCTAACCCCAGATTAAACTCCGTATTGTCTTCAAATCGCCACTTCGTATCAGTAGCTTTTTTAGAACTCATTTACCTTCACTCTTACGTTGAAGCTCGTATATAAATATACATGTGGTAGTTGTAAAGCCACCTACATAGGCAAGACTTCTAGCCATTTACAAATACTGCCTTGGAACACATGGGAGTTTTTAACAGAACTGGACTTAAACTTGATACTCCACTTAACTCTCCGATATATCCTCATAACGAAACGTCATCTTACTCCATTTCCTTAGAAGACTTTTCAATTTTAACTTATGGATGTAATGATCATGTACTGTTGATAAAAGAAAGTCTAGATATTATGAACGATTGGATTTTCAATAGAAATTTAATCTCGTTCCCCCTTGCTTTATGAAATAACACTCTCTTCCTGTTTTAAATATTGATTGTTTTATAATTTCATAACACTATTCATTGTATTTTTATATTAGTAATTATATTAAAGATTGTGCAATTTGTTATTTTCAGAGATTTGCTGAAGATAGAATATGTGTAATTCCGAAACGTTCATTAAAGATGTTTACAATTGTTGCAAAGATCTGTGTTATGGTCAGGTATCTTAATATTTGCCTATCCGATCCAGGTTTGATAGGATTAGGTTTCCAAGTTTTTTGAAAGCATTTTCAAGGATTAGATTTTAAAAATGTATAAAACTGAAAGTTTGTTAATAACATTCCCTTTGCTGATGTACAATATAAATGACCAAATATTTTCCTGTTATTTTGTCTAGTTTACTTTCAAAAACCAGAAATTATTGAAATTATGGGTGGTAACTGTTAAACGTGCTTATTGGAAGCTCATTAAATTCTGTTTGTTTTTTTATTGTCATTTGAGCAAAACTACTCGAAGGCTATCTGTGTTAGCCGTTCCTAACTTTGAAGGAGCTAGCCAAAACCATCTACTACCAACTCTTTGGCTACTCTTTACCAACGAAATGTAGGATTGATCGTCACATGTAATGCCCCCAAGGCTGAACGGGCGAGTCGAGCGCCCTAATCACCCGGCCAATGCATGCTAGTCTAGTAAGTACCTGTGTAGTGACCACATTAAAAAAGTTGATTGTTAGTTATGACAAGGGTTAGCAAATTCTATGTTTAAAGAAAAGTCACAGTGCCTTCAATATTCAATTTCTCTAAAATATCTAGCGGAAATAAATCCAATTCGTAATGAGAGGAAACGACCAAATGCAAAGGGGCATTTATACTGTTTGTTCAAATTATTTAGTTCTTAGTCATTTTTGTATGAAATTGAAACTATTAGGGTGTAAATAACATAACATTTGCAATAAAGTGATTGTAATTAATTATGATATTTATTAAACATTTCCCAATGTTATTATTAGAATGTATTCCTCACTTAAATATTAAAATAATAAGAATACCATTATAGTTGAATTGTAAACTTATTTGGTAAAACAAAAAGAAAATGAAGTATGTTTTTCTGCTTGCATAGTTTCTATTATGATGGACAGTGAGCTTACTGCATCAGTGGTATCAGGAGAGCATATGTTGACCCTATTGTTCTTATTAAGTTATTAGTAACTGTTTCATCAGTGTCTATGTTTATGTTGTTTTTTATTTTAAATAATGGGCTGAACTGGACCCCAAATATGCTTAGGAGAATAGTTGATTGTAAACCAGTAAAGCTACTAAAGAGACATTACTGAAAATATAGCCCCCCCCTCTAGTGGCACAGCGGTATGTCTACAGATTTACAACGCTAGAAACCGGGTTTAGATACCCGTAGTTGGCAAAGCACAGATAGCCCATTGTGTAGCTTTGTGCTTAATTATAAATAAAAACAAAATACAGAAAATATTAGACGGAGAAATAGAAAACATTAAATCAATGGAAGACTTATTGAGCAGTTTAAAATAACTGAACAAAATAACAGTTGATGCAGTAGAAATAATGACTAAACGTTTTGCTGAGTTTTTACTGGAGTTATTTAACAATGAATTATGAAACAATGTCAGAAGTTCTAAGGGAAGGTGTTCATTTGCTTTGGCACTACACCATTATTCACATAAAGCTTAAGAACATGTACCAAGTATTTTTTATTTCCCCTTCCACATTATGTGAAAGAATAACTTTCCTCGTTGAACTCCAAATCTGGGTACTTAGGTGAAGTATTTGAACACGTTTGTTTGTTCATTTTCGCGCAAAGCTACTCGAGGATAAACTGCGTTAATCGTCCCTAATTTTGAAGTGACAGACTATAAGGAAGGAAACTAGTCAACATCATCCAATGCCAATTCTTTGACAACCCTTTATCAACGAATTGTTGAAGCGCAAAGTTGCACAATAAGTCAAATGCACTCTGACCACTACGGGAATCGAACCCCTGATTTTAGCGTTCTAAGTCCGTAAAATTATTGTTCACCTACCGGGGCACTAGTAACATTTATTTTTGTTTTATTAGTTTCTTGTTATGCACAAAGTTACAGAACTGGTAACGAAATCCGATTTTTAGTGTCATAAGCCCACTGATAGGCTTAAATTAGTGAAAGAATAAATTCATATTCAGACATGTCTCTGAGACTGTGCACTAATTTGTGATTCTATGTCAATCAAAGAACAGTTGATTTTGGATGTCAAAAATGAAAAATATGTTAGATATCTAAATATAAAGTGGTACAGTCTTCGAAAAGTGGGGTGTTTGGCAACAGAGGTACTTGTTTTTATGCTTTTTCATTGTTGGATAGATTTAAATGTACCATAGACATACTTTATGGAAAGATAAGTGATGATAATCAGATCTGATTAATTTGTACGTGTTTGGTAAAACTGACAACTGTTGGAATTAGAGTATGGTCTGTTTTGTGAAGGATTATAAACCAATGTTTCTACTATAAAAATGGGATGCAAAATAGAAAAAAAAATATTGTTTTCAGGCCTAGCATTTCCTTATAGTCATGGCGCTCGACCCGCAGTCTGCGGATTACTAGTTTGAATCCCGTTACCGAACATGCTTGCCCTTACAGCTTTAGGGGCGTTATAATGTGACGAACAATCGCTCATTTTATTGGTCAAAGAGTAGGCAAAAGTTGACGGAGTGTGGTGTTAAGTTGACTAGCCGTTTTCCCTCTAATATATCACTTCTAAATTAGGGAAGGTTAGCGCAGGTAGCCCTCGAAAAGCTTTGTGCGAACTAAAAAACAAAACTGAAGTGTACGCCATTTTTGGTATCTCGACAAATACTAAAATTAACAAGAAATGCTTTTGTGATCTTGGAATAATTGAAAGCCTTGAAGGAGTAGTTAAGTGGGATAATCTAAAATCACTTAGTAACTTGCAAGATCAACAAGGCCTAGGGTTCCTTAAAAATTACTGGAAAAGATAAAACTTTCAAGAGCCAAAAAGGAAAATTAACTTGAAAAGTCAGACAATTAGCCCATTGGTAGATAGTGCATTCGACGTTTTAAGAGGAAAAATAAATATTGATAATTTCTCTGATGATATTGTTATAATAAAATTTATTAGAATATTAGACATGAATTTCGTACTTATAATTCGAAAATCATTTTTAGTACAAACAGAGTGCCTCCATCATATTGGCTAATTTTTTTTTTTATGAAAAAGCAGATTCAATACTTCAGTGAGTTACCAGTTTTCTTTACAGATTACATAAAAAAAAACACCTAATTTCTTAAGCATAGCCGTAAGACATTTGCTGTTGGGTTCCATTGTAACAGCAAAACCTTGGATGTTAATGTTACAAGATCAAATCACCCTTTCAAGTACATTCTGACTTACAAGGTGCTTTCAGGATTACTTAGGGCTGTTTCACTATTACATTCATGGTGGGGGTAGTTGGAAGGACAACCCAGAAATTCAACAGTTTAAACTGTCTTTGAGAAAAAAATCCTTTCAATATGTATAATTAGACCAAAATACTCTGAAAAGTGTGATATTTTCAACAATAAAATTTTCTGCTGGTCATTGTTTTCTATTTATTCTAAATGAGGAAAGGAATTTAACAAAAAATATAGAGATGGAAGTTGGGCACCAACTCAGTGATCAAACTCTCACTCTTCTACGAGAAAATACAACTTACAGTATTGCAGAATATATCGTAAAAAAAATTCAGAGACAATAATTTACCCAGTACTGACAATCATATGCATTTATTAATACCTGAAGTAACGTTTGGTTAATCATGGCTAAAGATAGGGGTGGTATGAAAGTAGAAAACATCCCTAGGTTTGTTTGTTTTTTGTTGTTGTTTTTTTTTTAATTTCGCGCAAAGCTACACGAGGGCTATCTGCGCTGGCCGTCCCTAATTTAGCAGTGTAAGACTAGAGGGAAGGCAGCTAGTCATCACCACCCACCGCCAACTTTTGGGATACTCTTTTACTAACAAATAGTGGGATTGACCGTCACTTTATAACGCCTCCACGGCTGAAAGGGCGAGCATGTTTGGTGGAACGGGGATTCGAACCCGCGACCCTCAGACTGCGAATCGAGCGCCCTAACCACCTGGCCATGCCGGGCCGACATCTCTAGGAGTGGTAACTGATTTTAATGTAGCTGAAAGAGTTTTTAGATGTACGTCAACAAAGAATGACAAGTTGTGGAAACCTTTTCTTAAACATAATTTGACTATCCGGGTTAGAAATGAATTAATATATAGAAAGCTGTTCCCCTCATTAAAACATAAATATAATAATGAAATTGGAACTGAAGGCTACCAAGAGATAAAACTCATTAACATTAAAAATTAAATTATATGATCCTGGTAGACGGTTGTTATAAAACATCATCAAAACGAAGGTAGTGTGAGGCAAACATTACATAAATTACTTTATTGAAGAACATTTAATATGGTTTTAGTTTAAAATAAGTTTTAATATTTTAATTAAAAAATAGAGGTCAAATAATACGTAAAAGTTTTGTATCCTACAGTGTTTCTAAGTATTTTCATCTGTACTCAAATTTTTAGTTCTACTTTCATTTCATATGATTAATGACTTCACAGCTGTGTAATTTACAATCTATTTTGACATCACTTAATGTGGAATTGTATATTATTTATAATAAAAAGTTCAGTTAAAATGCAATTTTTATTTTGACAAATTCATATTTTACATGTTTTTTTTTCCCTAGTTTCATTGCTGAAAAGATTTCGTGTCATCACGGCGTTTCATAATAAACTGAATTATTGTTGAAATACATTTCTTGGTATTCTTACCTAATGGAATCAGTTGAGATAATTTTTAAGTAATTTATTTTTCTTTCAGGTCTCAGTGATCTCTCAAAATGCAAGACACAAGCATCAATACCATTTTAGGAATACAGGGAGATAAACATATTTAGTAGATTTTATGTAAAACATAAGGAAAAATGATAAGAGCCGGAATCTATGCTTTCTAATAGAGAAGGTGAATATTTATAACGATTTCATATTTAATGCCATTTGAAATAAAGTTTGCATGAATAAACGAAGTTTAGCAAACGTTTTACCTAACGTTGGCTGCTTTGCTTTATTGGAAAATGGCACAGAGTAACACGTAAACGCGCATATGACGTCATGACGAGGCTTGACTAGTTAATCTAATGTTAGGACTGTTAGTAATGTTCTGACGATCGGATATAAGTCGTTCTGATGATTAGTAATTTATTTGATCACGCACATCTAATCATTATTTAGTAACTCTTTTTTTTTGTAGATACTAATTAGTTTTATTCTACGTTACCATTGCTAATTTGCTGCCGCCTTCAGGGAAGTATTGAGAAGGACTATTTGTTTTTTTGTTTTTGTTTGATAGTGGTCTGGATTCGATTCTGGCTATTTTTAAGAGAATTCTTTTGTGTTTATCCACATGACCTTTTCAAAAGTGGTATTTAGGTTTTGCTCAGTTCTACGTTAAGTTGTCTGAGTGCGTTATCAGTTAGGTAGACGCAGAAGGCGTTGTTTATTTTTATTTTTATCATGTCTGATTTATATCTTATTAGTTCAGTATTACTCCTATTTATTATATGGTCGTCTTCTCTGACATGATAGACTGTTTCATATAGATTGATATTATCGAGTCTTGTACGTCCATTGCTGCCATGAAGGTTACAAAAGATTAACAACCGAAACGTAGGATAAAATATATTTAGTAATTAGTATGTAATTATACAAAAAGTTACTAATTAATTACTAGACTAATATGATCGTATAGGCTATTAATCGTGGCAACGATTAGCTAGTATAGTCGAAACCTCGATTACGTTTATAAGTATTATACTGATATGACACTGTTTGACTGGATAACGGCCCCTCGTAGCATAATCTATCAACACTTAACTGTATTCTGGCGCAATTCATTTTCGTACAATAGAAGAAGAGCCTGTTTTTGTTGTTGTTTTTTACTCAGTGTAAAGTTTTCAACATTTGGAAAACGTTTAAAAGTTCCATATTAATAAAATATCAGTTGTTTCTCACATTACTTCCTTTACTCTTCTTTTCATATGAACTTTTCTGATCCAAGACTTTTTTAAACTTCTTTTTCTCCAAGTCATATGCACAAGGCCAGTTTCTTTATAGAAAGTGTCAAAATTATATATATATATAATCAAAGCAATAACATTGATGCTGAATAAATTCTATACAATGGAAATTATATAGTCAATGCCATATTTACAAAATATATAATAAGTGCATTGTGTTTACTTCTCACATCTTTGTGAATGAAATCATACGATTATCCAAACTTAATATAGTATATAGTTAAAAACGACAGCATGTATTTAATGTTTACATTTCTATAGGTAAGAGAGAAGACAGCATCAGTAAAGCCTTAAGACGCGCTGCCACCCAACATTTTAGCAGAAAACATGAATATTAAGTGTAACAATTTTTTTGGATATACATTTTATGTGTACGTGATTCATTTTACTGTAGATCGCTGTAAAAATACAGATTTGTATATAGTCTTTACCCAAAAATAGTCAAATATGGATAGTTACAAATAGCAATATTTTCACATAGGTTTATAATCTTTAAAAGGTAAGCTGCAATGAAAGCAAGAAAGCTGAGAAAAATGTCAAGAAATACTGAAACAAATTTAAAATACTATCAAAAGAGAGAATTTTCGTGATTCATTTTTTTAATGTTTCGGTGTTCTATTTCGAGCGGGCACAAACGAAATAAAAATGTATAAAAGTAAGGCAGTCTTACTTCTACTTGATTTGTTTCTTTGTTTTTTGAATTTCGCTCAAAGCTACACGAGGGTTATCTGTGCTAGCCGTCCCTAATTTAGCAGTGTAAGGCTAGAGGGAAGGCAGCTAGTCATCACCACCCACCGCCGTCTCTTGGGCTACTCTTTTACCAAAGAATAGTGGGATTGACCGTCACATTATAACGCCCCTACGGCTGAAAGGGCGAGTGTGTTTGGTGTGACGGGGATTCTTACCCGCGACCCTCAGATTGCGAGTAGAGCGCCCAACCGCCTGGCCATGCCGGGCCCTTCTACTTGGAGTCCTGCTTTAGTAAACCAAATCCAAGACAGTATAACATCACGGCCATGTCATTTAAAAGTAATCATGCGAAGGATAAGGACCGTGCTTCTGAGGACCTTTGTGTACTGAAATTGTTGAACTTTGTACAAATAATCTCCTAGTATACTGAAAAGGCTGAAGAAGTGTTGTCAAAAGAGGCGGGAATGTTTTGGTATAAAGGAGTTTTCAAAAAGTGAACGATACAAAACAGAACTATCATGTTAATCAACATCAAAAATAGAGGATGAAGATATAAATTAATAACTTGATAGAAATTAAATATATGATGATCTTCTATAGATTTCTTCTACGGTTCAATGTAGTTTTGAAGAGAACAGTTTTGATGAAACATTATTGTTTTCTAATTTATAGAATTAGTGATATCCATTATAAAAAAATGTATATCTTAGGTACGCGCAATGTTAGATGTTAGCGTTCTCTCAGTGGAAGAGAATGCGTTTTTTGTTTTAGTATCCCTTGTTTGTTGGTAAGCCCAAAGCTACCCAATAGACTACATGTGCTGTGCCCATCACAGGAATCGAACCTCCAATTTAATGTTTTAAGTCTGTAAACTTATCACTGATCTACCGGGTTGAGGTGTAATAGAGAAGTACATGGAAATAACTTTGCCCGGTTTATAAATCAAATGGACATTTAACACTTTTGTTACACTTTACATAATGTTTGAAACCTAAAAATCAATCATTAGTGTTATGACTTATCCGAAAAAATGTAATCAAGAAATTTATCAGATTATGGAAACCATATGATAATAATTTTTATATATATTTAGGAAATATATATATTGAAATGTTAATAAATTTTAACGTTACTCTAAATGGCTGTAAGTTCCACAACGCCAAAACAAAATTATTGTCTAGAATATTAATACTACTAATCATATTTTCTGCTAATATTTACGACTTTCAAAACGCCAATATAAAGTTATCGTCAGAAATATCAATTAAAAAGAAATCTCCCAACCTATAACATAAACAAATAATGTTACTGTACAATACGCCATAAAGCTAGTGTAACAAATAAACATAGTTTAGTGCGTTTGTTTGATGATTGAGTTTGGGATATCCTTTTTTGTTCAATAAAGTCAAAACCATTATTTGTTTTGGGATAAGTTATTCAATTACTTAGTTATGAATTTCGCACCAAGCTACACGAGGACTATCTGTGCTAGCCGTCCCTAATTTAGCAGCGTAAGACTAAACGGAAGGCAGCTAGTCATCACCACCCACCGCCGACTCTTGGGCTACACTTTTAACAACGAATAGTGGGATTGACCATCACATTATAACGCACTCACGGCTGAAAGGGCGAGCATGTTTGGTGGGACGGGCCACTCGAGCGCCCTAACCACCTGGCCATACCGGGCTCAAGTTATTCAATCACAGAAAAAAATCGTCTTGTATAAGTTTTGTCTTTAGTAGGTACATCTTATTACTATTGACAATACCAGACATACATATGAATCCTCTAGACCAATGAATCACGATTATAAATAATTCAATTGTCAGTTCTATTTCACGTGACTTATAGGACGAGTACGGTGAACAAGTTGTATAAATTAAACTTAAACTTACTGTAGCTTGAAGCCACCTGGACTTCAAACAGATTGCTTATAATCTATGTACTTGACATAAATTAGAAGTGCGCTTAAAAAGAAATATTTTTTTTCCTTCATGAATGTTCTTTTATAGTTACCATTGTTCACAAGAGATGTTCGTTTCTGACATTTTAAAGCTGTATTCTTCCAATTAAGTTTGTTTTACTTCTACCTCATATCTAGATATTTTAGTATTATTATCATTTCACTTATTTGCACTTGTGTCATTAAAGCCTTCGTCGTATTCTTACTAAAACAGTGATGCACATATGGTCGTTAAATTTTCAGATGAATACATTAAATTACATAAAAGTCCACCAGCAAAAGGATTAAAATAAGAAAGTTATTACAGTTACAACTGAAAAACTTCAATTAATATTAAACAAATTCAAGGAGTACTGTCAAAGAGAGTTCAGAATATACTTCTATTGTCTTACTTTTATGTTTAAGAGTTAAGCCTCATATGCGCTTGTGTTTTCGTGTGCCTGTTCTCTTAGAGTTTCTCCTTACAGACTTAAGCCTATGTATCAATATGCATTAACGTAAAAAAACTGCTACTCTAGATAAAACATATTCATTTCGACCCCTTATTGTGGCAGTAAGTGACAGTGACTGGTTCATCCAGTTGTATTTTTGACGCTTCACCAATAAGCAATTCAATATTGTTTGCATAACTCTCAATATAGAAATTCGTTGATTGATTATTTGTTTGTTTTAGAGCAAAGCCATATTGGGCTGTCTTCTGTGTCCATCGCGGGGAATTGAACCGCGGATTTAAGCGTTGGAATTAGTAAACGTACCGCTGTTCCACCGGAGTACTTAAAAATACGAAAGAAAAAGAGAGGTCTCTCCAAAATCTTAAAGAAGTAATTTATAATGTCTTACTAAATATTTTATGGAACAAAATAAAAATTGAATGTCGGAGACAACAAGGGTGACTGTTTTTTACAATAACGACAACATTACAACAATATATTTTAAGGTTATAAATGCTCTTTTAAAATACTCTGTTGAAAAAAAAGCAACTGAATATAATATATTATATTTTCACATACATAACAATTAAGACCTTTAATTTTTCTGAGAAGTGAAGAATAAAATACTTAATTACAGGGTGTTAGAAAAATCTAATAAAGACTTTTCCAAATACGACGGTAACAAATTACACAAATCAGTGTATTTGTATTTTAGAACTGAAATCAGTATAAGTTCTTAAAATAATTTATTTTATAGGACCTCAAGAACTGAAAAACACCTTTTACTAAAAATACTATAAATCAAGTTTTAGATGGTCACAAAGTGCAACACTGTACATATAGTATTTTAAATTGTTTTCTGAGTTTATCACCAAAATACAATATAAATGTTTTAAAATTCTTGAAAGTTGTAACAATAAGATAGAAAACGTGGGTAATCTCTCTCTTCGAAAAAAAACAACAACAAAAAATCACACTTTTAAACTTTAAATGTTCTTGGAGTCACATATGACTTTGAGTAAGTATCAAAAATGATATTGGCACACCCATCATACCAATAACATCTAAAAATGACTTAGGTATTCTAGCAGTAAACAGTTTCTCTGATTTCTGGAAAGTGAGATGTTGTGAAGGCACCGTGTGATTTAAGCAAGAACTAAATTGGTCAGTCATAGCAACTTCTGAAATATATAGATATATACACATTTCATTATAAAATGTTTTCATCTGTTTCTTTTCGGATTTATATTTGTTTTGGTTTAGAAAAATAAAACAATGACTGATTATACTGATTATAAAGTTTTCATATTAACAGAAGCTCACAACTGTAATTCAGTTTTTTAACTGTAAACTTACACTGCGCCTATATTTTAGCAGAAGTATAAAGTTGCACACCTAATAAACACTGTTAAAAGAATACTAAAAATGGCTGAAGAGCTTAAGCGTATGCTTAAAACTTTTATAAGAATATGCTCCCACTAAGTTGAGCTTCATTAGCTTGCTCATATCTGAGGATTTGTGTAAGCAATTCAGTGCCGAAGTAGAAAGAGCAGAAGTAATTTCTAAGAAGGAAAATATCAATTTCTGTTCCAGAACTTATAATCCGTGAACAAGTGAGAGCTTTACTGGAATATTACAACAATCTTTGTAAAATCAATGATTGAACTCAATATTTGGAACATAGTATAATCTTTTGAAAAGGAGATGATTTTAGAATTATTTAAAATCAACTTCAAATATACGTTCCCATTTTTTTAAAACTTTATTTCTTCACAGTTCCTCTGGAAACTAAATTGAAAAGTTGAAAAGAAAGTTTGCAAAAAGAAAGTGGGAACACATTCACAAAAAGTAAACATATCGAGTAAATGTTTATATCTTACATAGCCAGTGAATTGACGAAGTGACTCATTTAGTTGATATTCTTTAATGCCATATAATGCTGTTGAACTTGTAACTGAAGCTAATCACGATAAAGCTGGAATGTTTAGTGTTTTTAGTGTTTAGATATATGTTCTTATTATTTTAATAACATTAAATCTCGCTTTTGTTTAATATGTCATCTACAATTAAAACTTAGTTTTCTATATTTTCAATGAAAATGCCTTTCGGAATTTAAGTAAAATAAAACTAGCTATTGAGTAACATTGCTTGGTTCTTATTACTGTAGCTCTTAGCATTAGAATTTTCAGTGTAATTTAATTTCATACCAAAACCACACACAAAGAACAAGTTAATTTACATCTGAATGCCTTTAAATAAAAATGATTTCCATTTTGTAGCTTAGATACACACATGAAACGGAATATTTTTGAAAGGACTAATAAAGTTGAGAAGTTGAGAATTTGTGACGATCTATATGACAATACGAATATTATTTATTAATAGTACACTTAAGTACGTTGCATATCACAAACAAGAATGTAATTTGTATGCAGCTTATGACACACTGCATGTTCAATTTTTCATGACCTTCATAAACATTTTCTAGACAAACAATTATCACTAGGTAAACAATAATTGTTTTACACAAAATTTAAAACATCTCCATTATTCGTTTAATCTTTAAACAAGTCATGATTTATTCTGAACCACCGTCATTAACGTAATTCAATTAACAATAATTACACATGCCAGCGTTGGTTTTTATTGTCTTGAATTTTTACAGGTTCTACAATAATTCCTGTACGCTGAATTCGAAAATGATATCAAATTTTCTCCATCATGTACACAAAACGTCATATGTACTTTTACAAAAGTGAATCATTTTCATTGAAATCGGGTCACATTTTATGCTTAATATGTTAACAACCACTGGATATAGATTCTTCTAGACCAATCGCAACGTGAGAGTCTTATCGATCGTTCTAGAACCCAAACATAACAAATATAATAATAACAAATGTTCATTCTGGTAAACGAAGTAATAATTTGATATAAGTAAGAGTTTTTTCTTCCCGATTTGTAAAAAATTCTTAGACGATAGAAAACAATGAATATTATTTTCGAAGTCTGCGTAGCTGAATTATAGAAAATCCGTTATTAAAACCAAAACAACTTTTAAGAAGTTTAAATTCGCAGGCCTGTGTTATTAGAAGAAAATACCTTTTTTATATAGAACATTCAAAAGAGTTCCATTGTTTGTTTAATCTCTAACTTATTTTCAACTAAATACAAAATTTAGATACACCTAAAATTAAGTTTCTGCCGTTGACATCTCTTATTTAAGTAAACTGAAACGGTTGAAATCATAGAAGTTCTTAGTAAGCTGATATGAATAAAAAATGAGTTAGTTTGTAATTTGTATTTGAAAAAATAACAGAAGATTACAACAGGTAGATTTGAATGTCTTCCTGCTCTTTTGTAAGTAAGAAGTTGTAATCATGTTACATTTTCATCCACTAGATGTGATGGATCGAGCTAATGTACTAGAGTCTCTGTAAAAAGCTTGCATTCTGGCAATTTTGTGTCCACCATTAATCTCGCTTATTGTCTTCGCTACCTACTGTTCTGTCTCCCGGTGTTTTCTCTTCATTGCTTGGAGCTTTCTCATCTAATCATCGCCTTACTTGTTCAAATATCTGACAGCGCATAGTTCGTTACACATCTAGTACATGTTATTCAATCTATGGACAGGAAATTACTCTGTTGGTGCAAGTAGTTAATCACCGTTGTTTCTACATTCATGTTGTTGTTCAAGTTTCAGTTCAACTAATTTTGGTAATTTCTTCAGTTACCAGTGAATCTTTAATGTAGGCTTTTTATATACTAGCTTCGAGAAAAATAATGAGAGAAACCATCTTACATGTCAGAATTCAGAGCTCAAGATTCGAAAAAGTTCTGTGATTCCATTCTTGGCTTGTAATATCTACTACGGGTGTAACATAGATATTTTTACAATTGAGATTTTTTTCTATTCATAGCACGTTTATCATGGCAAGGCATAAAATCATATCATATAATTATTACAAAAATTGCTGTTTGTAATAATATTTTTCTAGAATCAAATTTGAAAAACATAATCGTTTTAAAATTTAGAAATGCAAAGGTTTGGTAGCACGATTATTATGTGTAATTGTTTTAACGGTGTGGTGTTATAATTATTACAGGGATTTGCTTAGCCCGAGCGTCACCTAGTGGTTAGCATACTAGATCCGAGTTCTCGGGCTCGAGAAATGATGCTAATTAGCACTCTTCACACTTTCAGTTGGGATGCATTACAAAAGTGACAGTCAGTCATGCCATTCGGCTAGGACTAGCTGATTTAGGTAGTAGGTGCTGCCGACTGGTTGCCTACTCCTATCTTTTGGTATGCAGTTCAAAATTAAGGATGGCTATACCTGAGCTTCTGGGTTTTCTGATCTGTCCATTTAGCTCACTGTGTGTATAAGATATCATTCAAGTTAGCAAATAATGGATTATTTAAAGGTTTATTAACACTATTATTACAATTAATTGTGAAAAGGGTTAACCCTGCAGCTATTTCCGTTAACTGATTTAAAAGCACCGTATTACATTTTACTGTTTATTACTTGAACTGTTTAAAGTAAAGTTTACTTTGCGCAAAAAAAGGTGTGTATGTGGGAGAGAAGAGTGTGCGAATTTTGAGTTTTGAAATACAGCATTCTAAACGTTATCTAGTCTACTAACTGTGAAAACACTGGAGGAAAGTAATTGTAGTTGACTACAAATTAATTGTAGTGTTTAGATTACAAAATGTCAAAAAACAATTTCTGGATCTCAAACCCGCAGAAATTTTGCAAAACTCAAGCACTGGTTTACAGTTTGCATTATTTTTGAACAAAATATCCAGTTCCGTGGAATATAACAAATCAATAAAATACTTGTTTCCTTATAAACACGCTATACTTCCAAATAATCCAAATTCAAGCGTCCTAACGCAGCAGGTTTATATTATTCAAATATTATTATTAACCTATTTTTTGATATACCAAAAATATAAATTAGTTCCTTGTCTTTAGAATAAAAGTTTAGTGTTGATATTAATATTCTTAAATTGTTCTTAAGTCACACTTAATTTGGT
>NW_013665694.1:1126119-1145189 GCF_000517525.1 Limulus polyphemus | reverse complement strand
TTGTCTTTAGAATAAAAGTTTAGTGTCGATATTAATATCTTAAATTGTTCTTAAGCACACTTAATTTGGTCTGTTCTTATTCTTACGCTTCCTTCACCAGCTGTTATGATCTTACATTCAGTCGTTAGCGTGTGTGTATTTAATTAATTTCATCCTCAAACAGAATAAAGCCAGTTGCGAATAGAATTTTGATATGCATTCTATTAGTGACCTTTCGATAACTAAGTATATGATATTAAAAATAAAAAATTGGGCGGTGTACTGACGCGTTGAACAGTTTTATATGAACTGCTCCTGCCTTCTGTATAATGTTGGACTATCTTCCGAGTTCATAATCATGTCTGAAGGGTTAGTCATAGTAATTGACGGAATTTCCAACGTCACAATTTTGCGACGACGAAGTGCATGTAGGCAATAATGCCTTTTCAATCTACATCTTAATGTACTAACTACAAGAATTGCCACTAATGTTCTTTTTTTTTCCTGCTTATTGACGCAATCTCTTGATAGATTTGCATAACGATATTGTGTAGTGGCTCATTCGTTCTTATATTACATGTCCCTCTTATTTATCATGATTTTTTTGTCTACTTTGTTTTATTTTGTCATATTACGTTTAATATTAACATTTTAGGGTTATCCAGCTAGATATTTTTTGTATTAACAGTAGTTATCTCATTAGGTTTGGCATGGCCTGGTGGTTAGGGCGTTCTACTCGTAATCTCGAACCCTCTCTTCTGATAATTTGTTTTTATTACCTTCAACTTATAGATGGTATTAAGGTCGAATGGCAAGGCCAGGTGGTTAGGGCGCTTGATTCGCAATCTGAGGGCCGCGGGTTCGAATCCCCGTCCCACCAAACATTCTCGTCCTTTCAGTCGTGGGGGTGTTATAATGTGCGGTCAATACCACTATTCGTTGGTAAACGAGTAGTCTAAGAGTTGGCGGTGGGTGGTGATGACTAGCTGCCTTCACTTCTAGTGCAGATAGCCCCTGTGTAGCTTTGCGCGAAATTCAGAACAATCAATGGGACAATTTCTGCTCACAACTAAACAACAAAACTGAACCGAAACACTTTTGGACCCATCGAAAACGATTCACAAACGGAGAAGAAGCAACAGGTAAATATCCACCATTAGAAATCAATAATACAGTAGCGCATAGAAACAAAGATAAAGCAGAAGCGTTCAAAGAACAATTACAGAGCACCTTTAGAACACATCGCGAAACAGATATATCTATAACGAAGTAAACCAATTTGTAATCAAAAACAAAGAAATGTACAAACCACTTTTCTCAATAAATATAAATAACGTTTAGAAAACAACAAATGACGAAATAAATAACAACAATACAACAGAAAATATGACTATAGAAATAACAGTTGCAGAAGTTCAACAAGCAATAGAAGCAACAAAGAACAAAGCTCCAGGAGAAGATGGCATACAAGCCAACCTCCTTAAAAAAGGCACTAGGAAATTGCTTGAACACCTTTAATCTATCACTAAAATCAGGATACATCCCAGTTTTTTGGAAGCAAGCAAACCTTTTATTGTTCCATAAAGAGGGGGAAGCCAGTCAATAAACCAAATTGTTTCTGCCCAATTAGCCTGATCAGCACAATATAAAAAAATATTGGAATGAATAATCAGTAACAGACTAACCACATTTCTGGAAATAACTTCAAAATTACCCGAGGTACAAAATGGATTCAGAAAATACAGACAAACAACTGACCATCTAGTTAGACTCACAGAATCAATAATAGACGGCTTTAACAAAGAACAATGAACTGTCGCATGTTTTATCGATATAGAAAAAGCATTCGACACTGTACGGCATAATAGTCTGATGTTCAGTAAACGAACTACTGCGTCGTATTATTCGCTGGCTATCCAACTTTCTGGAAAACAGGAAATGTAGAATAAATATAGAAGAAACCTTCTCGGAATCTTTTACTCCTGAGGCAGGTGTCCCACAGGGAGGAGTAGTTAGCCCTATTCTATATATCATGTATGTTAACAACATGCCCCTAAATGATCCGAACCATGGGTATTCGTCGCAGTTCGCAGATGATGTAGCAGTCTGGAAAAGTGCTCCCACCCCGTCTATCGCAGCTACAAATATCCAACCTAAATTATATAGAATAACAGAATACTGCCAAAAATATCGAAGTGAAATTAATGTACCTAAGACAAAACTAGTCGTTTTCGCAAAGTTAACTAAACATAAAAAAGACCTCCGAGAACTGTATATGAATGGAGGCCTTCTCCTGGATTGAACACATAAACAATATAAAAACCAAAGTTTGGCAGCGTACGAACTACGTAAGGAGCCTAACAGGTAAAAATAGTGGATCAACAGCAGAAAACATAGTAAAAATATATAAAACATACATACGGCCAGTAATAGAATGTGTAGTACCAGCTTGGATAAATATAACACCAAAGCAAATTAAAACTAAATTACAAACACTACAGAACACACTACTTATAACAGCATACAGAGAACATAGATCAAACTCCTAAGCATTTATACGCAAATATAGAAACACTAACTGATAGACTCCTACATAGTTCACTCGACCGTTTCTTTATACATGATGGAAATAGTCCTAAGTACCTCTTCCCTATTAACATTTATATAAGAAATAAAAATAAATTAAGGCCACCTAAGACTAGACATAGATATCACCAATAATTTTAATTTACTGTGAAAGCATTAAAAAAAGGGTTTTTATATGTGAATGCTCTTGTCAAAATTTAAAATTATTGCAAAATGTGAACAATGCAACTGGAACTGTTCGTGTAGTGTGAACTTTAACACAATCGAATAAAGTGAAAATGTATTAACACATCAATTTTTATATAATTACATACATGGAAAGGGGTCAGAGTGAAAGTGTGGACCAGCTAAACTCTGGCCCTCATGTAGTAATTAACTAAATATTGAACAGATATTAATCAAGTGCAGGAGGGAGGAAGAGGTCTTTGAACCTGACCCTCCCAGGTCTAATAGACCTAAATACAGACACCTGGAACAACAAGTTAACTTTTCTATGTTGGCTCTCATGGTCTCATGTCAGTTTACTTACGGGTCTAGTCCAGCGATCTAGACCTAGAAAATAGTGCCAAACGTTTTCGCTTTGTATAATCAAAACAACCCAAACCTTTTCGAAATGACTCATTGTTTGGATCCACAGATCCGGGCTGGCTCGTGTGGCAGGTGTTAATAATACATATACTATAAGCATGAATTTTTTTATTATAAAATAATCAAATTTAAAAAAAAATTCACGACTTAATAAGTTTTAAGGCCTTTAATTCTATAAAGATCATTTGAAATTATAAATAATATTTCAAGATTTTAATATTTTTATAACATTATTAATTATTAAAGTGCATATAACGGGTAGTACCATGCATTAAACATTAGTTGGAAAACATATATTATATAGTGAGTTATATCTACTATATTCCATAATCTTAAGTTTACTAGTTTTAATTTTCATTGTATTTTCTTCTTTGATTTGACTTTTAAACTATCTTTTGTCACGTTTATTAGCTTTATTTTTAAAGCGGACTGAGATACTTCTTCATGTAATACTTTAAAACGGGATATAATTAGAAAATTTGGTGCTTTTACATATAGTTTGCAATTTAAATTATTATCAGAATTTATTCCTAAACATTTGACACTATTTGAAGTACTCATGATTTTGCCGTAAATCATAATTTTTTTTTTATAATCTATTCTTTATAGTTTTTAATTTACCGGGTTTATGAATAATTAAAAATGTTTAACCAATGAATAATATTAGAAAATCTGGAGTTGCTGCGTTCTTTATTAACATCCCTACTTGTTGTCTATATATCATCAGCAAAGTGGGAAATAATTATTGGATTGAACAATTGTTGAATCAAATAACTATTTAATTTACATAATGTGTATAAAAAGGACCGATAAAAGCTCTTTGCAGTTCAGGACTAAATTAATCGGAAATCTCGTCTTTTATTATAATTTTAACACTTCTATTTTACTAAAGAACTATATAGCCACCTTAAATACATAAAAGAAAATTCGGTTGATATTTTAAACAAAAGGCCATCACGTTGTATGAAAAACCGTTTCGAGTCCAATAAAACTGTAGACGTTACTTGGTCATCATTATAATCATTATACGTATTTTTCGTTAGTCTGATAAGATGAACAGATGTTTTTTTCTTCTTCTAGAAAACCACTGACTGGGAATAAAGAACTTATTAACATCTATATAGTTCCTAGTTATATTACTAATTATTCTTTCTAATGAATTATTCCAAACAGAAAAGTAAGCTGATAGGTCTATAATTTTGATGTTTTTTTTACATGGTTTTCCACTGTAGTTCCATTGTTTAGGAGTGTAACCATATATTACGACAGATTATATAAATCACACAGTTTATGTAATGGTTTAATAGAACAGTTTGTACGAGAACGTTTAATTGTTTAATATAAAAAAAATACATTTTTGAATGATTATGGTTTAGTCTATTCCAGTTATAATTTTATCTTAAGTTTTTGAAAACATTATAAATCATTATTTCTAGCCCCTCAGTGGCACAGCGGTATGTCTGCGGACTTATCACGCTAGAAACCGGGTTTCGATACCCGTGGTGGGCAGAGCACAGATAGCCGTTGTGTAGCTTTGTGCATAGCTACAAACAAACATTATTTCTAAAATCTCTAATTTCAATGTGGTTGATATTCCATGTATCCCTCAGTGTTAAATTAATTTGACATATTTCCACAAACTACAAAATTCACTAAATTCGCTAGTTTGGGCTTGATAAGACTAAATCAAGGATATTAACTTTGTATTGTAATGGCACTGTATTGGCTGATTATTATTTTCCAAAGAAAAAAATCATCCAAATTGATAAAAAAACTCAGTAAAAGAAGGCAAGTACAATTTTTTTATAAATCCAAAATGACATGTGTTTACTTTTTATTTTCATTGTATCTGATCATAATTTATATTAAATCGGTATCAGGCACCTTATCTGGAGAAACATGAATGTCAACAAACAAAAACTTAAAAATATTTGGTAAAGAGACTTTTTTTGGAAAAACTTCGCTATGTACAGAATTGAAGTTTGCCACATTATGGTTTAACTTATTACAAATTGAAAATTTTACAACAAGAATAAGTAGAATAAAGCCATTGTGTTTTCAATGGAGTAATAAAACCTGGAATACCAACCACATTTATGGATTATAGTCTAGACTCGGAAGTATATGCTATGTGTATACTTAATACATCGACTAGATCCATGATTTCTTCTATTTGTATTGTAAGAACTTCCTGAATGCTTACACTCATTACGTTGGGCAACAAAAATTATTTTCTCAACTACTAGTTTATAAGTAATTTGACGATGCTGATTCTATAAATCATGTTGAAAATTACTGATCACCTCTAGTTTTTGACTTATGATAGATTTATTTAAAATATTCTTTTATATCATGAAAAGAACAACCTTTTCTTTAATAACTATTTATTCATTGAAAACTGCGCTTACGAACGTATAATCTGCATAATTTGATAAGTTTTTTTCATGTTCACAGCATGAACAACAAGAATCATGGCTTAAAAGTACAGCTCTTAGACTAGCTTTAGATGAGCCAATAAAATATCTACATTCTCCAGGATGATGTTCAGTATTTAATTCTTCCATTAGTGTACCAACATTTGTACAGAAACACAAAGTATCTTGCATGCTGTAGTGAGAAGCAGGTCTTTGATGGGGACTTTGGTAAATTGAAACTCTTGTTTCTGGAGCTAATAAACTACATTTCTGTAAACGAGAGCCAAGAAGTTCCCAATGCTGCTTTAATAGATAAAAATCACGAATCAGATCATTTAACTCTTCTTGTGTGATCAGATGAGACAGTTTATGTTGAGGTGCCACAGGAATAGAATTACCAGATGAAGAGGATTCATTGCATTTTTCTCAGGATAACTCTTCTGTTTCCCAATTCGCTGGTGGATATGAAACTATAAAACCATCCCCATGAGGTACTAGTTTCATTGCAGATGCGATATTTGGATATTTAATGTATTGTTTAGTTTTTGCCTGAATATCCAAAAATATTAGTCATGCTAAAATAGCAGTCATTTAGATTATCTTTGGGTTCACGCCATATCATGGAACTGCAAATGGCATACTTGCGCTCTTATTATTTAGCCACTGTGTCAAGCCAGTTGTCCAAATTGTAAAACACATGTAGAAGCCAACGTTTTTCTTGGTCACCAATTCTTCACCAAAAACAGTGGTAAGTAAGCTGCCTTTCGCTTGAGTGATGTTTTTCCTTCGTCAAACTGTAATATATTTTCCACATAAGTAACAGAAACTATTTGGGTGATTTTTGCATTTTCGGACTGTTCTTGAACTGGAGGCAGCCAGATTCAAATGATTTTCTAAAATATATAAAATAATCCATGTTTACAGAACTAGAGTTTGAAAGATTTTGAAAATAAAGTTTTACAGAATTTGATTATATCGCGGGTAGTATGCGAGGAAGAAGATTGGACTTTGTTTTGACTGTGAATGAAGCGAGGCGAGGTGACCAACTGAGTGAGTGAGTGGCAAATGAGATAGGGGCATCTGCCTCCGCCCCTTTTATGCTCAGTCGAGGGACTTCTCGAACGTTTTAGCAAACCGAGCACATAAGGGTTACGAGATTCCCGGGTAGAGAAGATGAGCGTGGAAATGAAGCAGAAGCGATGCAATTCACTACAATTATATCAAGAACAAATAGTATATATGGAAAATATATTCGGAATTTTACACCAACACAATACAGTCAATGCTTGAAGTTCTTAAAAATGTATTCTTTTTACCCATTAAACTGTCCAAGTAAACTTAATTTCACAATATAAATATATTGTACTGAGCTGATTGCATGGTATTTCACATAGAGCTGATAAAATATTGAGATATTACAATAACTCAAAATGTAGAGGCGGTGGACAACTTCTGACTACATATTTTAAATAAGCAACATCAAATTACCCCGAATCACTTGAGATTTTTTCATTAGCAATTTTTTTTGTTGTCCAATGTTATTCTTACGTCATTCATACCTTTGAGAATGAATCAATTAATTGCTCTTGCTTTTTCACTTTACAAACTAGATTATAGACATTTTCAGAGGTCGGTGGGGACTGAAAACACTTGTGAGGCTATTTTACATACTATTCCAATGATGTTGCTCATCTTATCTCTAGGTGGCCTAAATTTAATAAAAATGTTTGAAAAAAAGCAAGGTTAAATTTTAAGGTAAATACGTACGATAAGTTTTCAATTGTTCTTTATTTTAAACATATATTTTAGCTGTTACCTATCCATTAAACTTATTCTGGTCTGTTTTTCTAAAGACTCTTCTTTAAAAGGTCTTAAATATGTTATCTTCATATTCTTAGAACCTTGCATAGCTCCGGTAACTGGCACCAAGGGCCGAACCACAAAACATATTTTACCTATTTATCAATATATGGAGGGGCACCATCTTTCATGAAAACACCAGTGTCTGTCATATTTTGTTGTTGCAGAATGGAAGTTACATTGGTACCGAGCATGACATACTATTGTGCAGCACTGACTTTGCAGATTTAATGACGGTCCTTCAAAAAAGTATGATAATAAAGTTAGCTGTTAAACCACACCACGCTTTCAAATGAGCATCATGGAGATGTGTAGAAAATTTTATACGTGGATTAGTATCAAGCCAATCAATGTTGTTGCATGTGTTGACACTTCCAGGAAGGGTGAAATATGTCTCATCAGTCCATATGATATTAGCAAGCCATTGGTCATCGACTTCCAGTCTCGCTAAGAACTGCAACAAAAAACCAAAATGTTGGATTGAATCCATATGTTTTTACAGGTTGAACATGATGTAGTTTGTAAAGAAACATTTGCAAAGCAGAAGAACGAGCCAAACGAACAGTTGAAGTCGGCAAATACAGATACCGGGCGACATAAAGTGCACTGTTGTACCTACGTGCACTTGTGGTGACATGTTCTGTTACGGCATGACTGATCGCAGCTATAGTTTCAGTAGGTGTTAGTGGTCTGCTTCTACGAAGTTTATCACAAGAACAACCTCTCTCCTTAATTCTTTTAACGAGTTTGCTCGCAACAACTCTGGAACAAGGCCCTATACGGAATTATGTACTCTATGACATCCCCTAAGAGCTGCCTCGGCTTTTCATCTTTTGGTGTAATAATATTTCCCTAGTTCATCTCTCTGTAAACTTATCAATTTTACGTTAGCTGAATAAGTTTTACTGAGATCGACAGACCCACTTGTACCTATGGGAAATAAACGAAATAAACTAAACTGGCACCCCTAGCGGCAACTTGTGACAACTGTGACACTTGGATCCGCATGAATCCTTAAAGCACAGTGCAATTTCACCTTTCTGCAGTTGCGCATGTTGACACTTCCAGAAAAGACGAAGCGGGACTCATCACTCTATAGGATATCAGTAGGCCAATGGTTATCGATTTCTAGCCTTGCCAAAAATGCAATGAAAAGTCAAAATGTCAGGTTAAATCTGTCTCCTTCAGCGATTGAACATGATACAGCTTGTAAGGAAACATTTGGAAAGTTGACAAAAGAGCCATACAACGGCTGAAACAGTTTTCTTAAATATATTTGTGATATATGACGCATTGAACTACGAACGTTTCTTTATAATTACCCAATACAATTAATTCACTGCTGTTAAAAATGCCTTTTTACCATGGTTTTAATAAAATTGCGCAATCTTCAGTAGATTTAGCTTTTAATAAGTATTCTCCATAACCCAACTGTTTGACAATAACTAAGTTTTCGTTTGGCATATAATTTCTATCTTCTCTAAAAATAGAGATTTTGTGATGATCTTTTGGGATTTCACCAACGATTACGTTCAGGAGATTCACATTATCAGTTAGGTTCTTATTTTGTTCTGTCTAGGTAAAATCATGATGAAATTTCCTGAATAAAGTTATCAAAGGGGAAAAGACTTAGTTAGAACAATTCAACTAACCAGCAGCTCCACATTACCCTGTTTGTATGTATATGTGTGAGGACAGTAGCGCGGTCCTGAGAGAAAGCTTGAAAAGAAAGGCGATACCTGTTTGGTATCACTAACTGACTAACAAACTCGCTAACTTAATAACTACCTTCAACAGACGCATTAATAAAGTTCAACTCAACTGGTTTTTTATTTTGTTTTACACGTGGCTCAAATAGTTTCCAATACTTTGGAGAAAAATACAGAAATTAATACCACGCCCATCACGTTACGTTAAATTCCCTTCTCGTTAAACAATAATTGAAATTTTGAGAAACGTATAGATTAGAAACATGTGCTACAACAGTAATATTTAAGTTTTTATTAAGGTTTTGTTTTGTTTGTTTTTGAATTTCGGGCAAAGCTACACGAGGACTATCTGCGCTAGCCGTCCCTAATTTTGCAGTGTAAGACTAGAGGGAAGGCAGCTAGTCATCCCCATCCACCGCCAACTCTTGGGCTACTCTTTTACCAACGAATATTTGGATTGACCGTCATATTAAAACGCCCCCATGGCTGAAATGGCGAGCATGTTTGGTGGGACAGGGATTCGAACTCGCGACCCACAGATTGTGAGTCGAGTGCCCTAACCACCTAGCCATGCTGGGCCTTTTATTAAGGCTTTGTTTCATTTGAAAAAACTTCTGTTATCTAGGATTATAATAATTTCTAAGGATTTATTCCGAGAATTTCTTAAACATGTTTATTTTCGAGTAGTTTTTACATATTTTTCTGACTATATATTTTTTAACTGATAATATTCCATATTTTGGGGACGTGTTGTATAATAAGAAGGACAAGTTATTTTGTTATTTTATAGCACAAGCTTCTATATGTACAAAATTAAGCTGATTAACGGATTAAGCACGTAAATGATCCTAATACTATACTCCCTGTATTTCCTTGTAACGATACGTTCTACAAAAAAAAAAAAATATCTCTATTAGTGATTACTAAATACATATAACTAGGACTATAATGGTAGACATAGTTCAATAAGTATAATGCTCTAGAATAGCAATAAATGCCAACTTATGTGTAGCCAAACGTTCACAACTATTTCCAACAGAAGACCCAATAAGAGTTTAAATACTTTCACAGTTTTTTAATTCATGTTAAATTCAGTTTTACTAAAATCCACGACTTGTCCAGGCACTAAAATATGAAGTTTGCTTAAACGTATGCTTTGTAAACCATCCGGATCTTTTCTTTTTTAAGATTGATGAGACTCAAGTCAGACACACCTTAAGCAATTGTTTGTGCAAGAGCAGATTTCCCGTTTAAAAGATAAATTGATAACTGGAGGGATTATTTATCAAAGCATCTTATTAAGATTTGTACATTACAGCTAAACATGTAAGTTTCAAGAGTCTGGAATCTTCCGTGAGACGATTGAGCTGCAATTGCATCTAAACTATTTAATCTGAAAGATGTTTGAAACTAAATAATATACGTGTTCTTTAAGTAAACAACCTGCTCAAATCAATCTTTCATGTATTATGCATGATGTGATGGGCATACTGGTTGTACAAAACTTAATAGTAAAATTCTTTATTTTTCTAATCCATTGTTTCATGTGGGAACCCAGCGATCGTGTTTTCTAATGAAAATGTAATGTTGAAACTAAAAACAAAACGAAAGAGGTTTTAACACAAACAAAGTTCTTTAGACTTGCTGTTTTGTCTGGAGAGAGAAGGTGTTATATTTGTTATAAATAGCTGTCAAGTTACTATATAAAAGAGGAACTTGTGGTAGATCGGTAAAGATTGAAAGAAACTTCAATGTTTATATATATATGCATACTTTTTTTAAGATCATGTAATATCATATTAGATTAGTTAGTGAAACCCTTGAAAGCACAAAAAGAAATAAAATTTTGCCAGATTTGTTTTTTATCTGAAGACTATTCCAATAAAAAAATACTTCTACTAACTCAAAAAGTTTTGCTAATAAATAATACTGGCACCAGATGAAATAAAGTTTCAATACTGAAAACAGTGATATTAGTTTAAAATAGTTTCAGAAATATAAAAGGATCTATCAGTTTAGCATGTGTATTAGTAAGAAAGAAAACTAATACCATTTAACAAATGATTCAATAATAAAGAAGATTGGTACTGCTAGAACCGAGTTTACAAAAAAAAAAAGGATATGGGTACCAGTTTAATAAGAATTTCAGTAATCAAAAAAAAAATGGCACTACTTTAATAAAAGCTTGAATGATATAGAATGATACAATCCTAATAAACGTTTTAGAAATTTAGAAGATTGAGAATAAATGAAGAAGAATTTCATTATTAAAGAAGTATTCTAATAAATTTATAAAAGAAAATACCAGTTTGATAAAGGTTTTAGGAATAAAGAAGATTGATGCTATTTAAAATATCTGAGTAATAAAGAAGAAGATACTAGCTTAACAGATTTTCTATAATAACAAAAGGACTGATATCAGTTTCACAAGTTTCAATAATAAAAAATGTACTAGCTTAACAATGTTTTAGTATTACTAAAACTGGATCATTTTAACAAGGTTCACTAATAAAGAGGGCTGGTGTATTAACTTAACAAAGGTTTCGGTAATAAAGAAGACAAGTATACTATCTTAACAATGTTTCAGTAATAAAGAATATACTAGTTTAAAAACGTTTCAGTAATACGAAAACGGGATCATTTTAACAAGGTTCACAAAAATTTCAGTAGTGACGAAGACTACCATTCTAACTTAACAAATGTTTCAGTAATGATAAAGACTACCATTCTAACTTAACAAAGGTTTCAGTAATGGTGAAGACTACCATTCTAACTTAACAAAGGTTTCAGTAATGATGAAGACTACCATTCTAACTTAACAAAGGTTTCAGTAATGAAGAAGACTGCCATTCTAACTTAACAAACGTTTCAGTAATGATAAAGACTACCATTCTAACTTAACAAAGGTTTCAGTAATGAAGAAGACTGCCATTCTAACAAACGTTTCAGTAATGATAAAGACTACCATTCTAACTTAACAAAGGTTTCAGTAATGAAGAAGACTGCCATTCTAACTTAACAAACGTTTCAGTAATGATAAAGACTACCATTCTAACTTAACAAAGGTTTCAGTAATGAAGAAGACTACCATTCTAACTTAACAAACGTTTCAGTAATGATAAAGACTACCATTCTAACTTAACAAAGGTTTCAGTAATGATGAAGACTATCATTCTAATTTAACAAAGGCTTCAGTAATGAGGAAGACTACCATTCTAACTTAACAAAGGTTTCAGTAATGAGGAAGGCTACCATAACAAAGGTTTTAGTAATGAAGAAGACTACCATTCTAACTTAACAAAGATTTTATTAATGAAAAAGACTACCATTCTAACTTAACAAATGTTTTATTAATGAAGAAGACTACCATTCTAACTTAACAAACGTTTTAGTAATGAAGAAGACTACCATTCTAACTTAACAAACGTTTTAGTAATGAAGAATAGTGTTATATTAACTTAATAAGGATTTCAGTAATAAAGAAAACTACCATACTGATTTTACCAAGGTTTTAAGTAAGACTATTATACTAATTTAACAAAGGTATGTTTAACAAAGAAGGCTAATATAAAATATTAAGAAAGATTTGTGTGAGAAAAAATTATGAAAGTAGCTTAAGAAAGGTTTCAATAACAAAGAAGACTAGTATATTAACCTAAGAAAGGTTTCTTTAATAAATAATGCTATTATACTAAATTAAGAAGGGTGTCAGTAATAAAGAAAGCTTTTATATTAAAAATATTTTAAAATCTATATTATTATATTATATTATATATATTAAAGATATTTTATATTAATATCTTATATTATATGTAATAAAGAAGGCTAATATATCAACTTAACAAAGGTTTCAATTATAAAGAAGACTAGCATACTAACTTAACAATGGTTTCAATAATAAAGAAGGCTATTATACTAGCTTAAAAAATATTTTAGTAATAAAAAAAGACTGTTATAATAACTTAAGAAAGGTAACTTTATTAAAGAAGGCTATTATTATGAATGACGATTGTGTTTCATAATAGTGATCGCAAGGAATTGCACAATAGAACGTTCGGGCAAAAAGCACTTTAAACAGTAAAGATTCAACTCAGACAACAATTTTAAACCTTTACTATTGACTGATAAAGCTGTACACATATAAAAATGCACGCACACATACACAAAAACAAAACAAAAAAACACGCATGTTAGACTTACAAGGGAAAGAAAACCCGCTCAAAACGACCCGTTTGTAATTCTCCTTTTTATTCTGTTGCCAGCCTACAACAAAAATGGATTGGTATATGTCACCCAAACCTTCTGTAAAATACTAAACTTAAAGAGAAATTCAGTAACAAAGAAGACTGGTATACTAATATATAGGACTTC
This sequence comes from Limulus polyphemus, assembly GCF_000517525.1. Lineage (NCBI taxonomy): Eukaryota > Metazoa > Arthropoda > Merostomata > Xiphosura > Limulidae > Limulus > Limulus polyphemus. Next base: position 1,131,682 of record NW_013665694.1, on the reverse strand, counting down.
ATTTTAAAAAATCAATAAAGTCTTCATAACCACCCAGTTCCGAAGGTTTTGAAATGCCCATTTACTTTTCCTTCTTTTCGCTTTTGTCAATTGGAATCAATAAAAAGAGTTGTTTTACATGTTTCACAAAATCTTATCGTTAAATCCAGGTCTAATACACAACTATATTTTTATTGTATGAATTTCACTTTTATCAATAAGTTTATGTACGTAAAATGTCTGAACATTACGTCTAGTGCAGACAACTTGTTATTAGAACTACATATTTTTAAGAGCGTTTGCAAACAAGGAAAAAGACGTCTATTACTATTACTTTATTACAGCAAAGACGTAGGTGAATGTTATCAGTCTTTAAATATTTGGACAAAAATAAAAATAAAGTTATGAAGCAGTTATTCTTACCCTTTTCTGACTATTACATTTTGATAATATCAAACTACTATGTTAGATAAGAATAAAATCAAAAGCAAGGTGTGCTGTGATTGTGCTAAGATTTTTCATGTTTGAATGTTAGGTTGTTAGTAAAGAAAACCCAATACAATGATAAAGTACAATTGTTTATGATTTGTATAAATTAAATTTTGCCATGTCCGAGCTATTATTCCTATAATTCTTATTATAAGACCTTCTGATTTCACTTTGACAAAAGAGTTTATTAAATGTTTGTAGCACAAGTCGTAGGTGAAAAACCTCTATATGAAATTTGCGTGTCACTCCATAATTATACTACATATTCATTTTATGAACTTACTTTCTATTTTCTTAATTTAAATAATATTTTATAGAAACGTTTTTCAGTGTTATTACAAATCACTTCATTTGTGTTTTTGTTATTTACATTCTGTTTTACAAGGGAAAATCAATGCTGTTTGAAATGTAATGTGTGTTGTGGTATTGGTGTCCAATACAGAAGTAAAACATATCAGTATTGGATATCTTTTAATTTCTTTTTCATGTGTGTATAATGTTTTAACAACATCTTGGATATCAGTGTTAATGCGGAAGCAGGGTTTAAATATCTCAAACGTTTTGAAGTACAGTTACCGTAATTATCCATTCAAAACAATTATTAACATACAAGTTTTAGAAAGAACCAAGTTAATTGTACGCTATGCTGCTAAGATTGTGGTGAATGTTTTAAAACTTACATAATCATTTGGGGGGGGGGGGGTTGAATTGGAGGATAAAATCATATTTGTTCAATTTTTAATTGCTTGTGACTTTTAAGAGAAAAGCAGCTGGAGAAGTCGAACATAAATCTTGTACATGCCGAACACAACGAGTTAGCACAGGGAAATATAAACATTTTATTTCTTAACATCAAATTCCAAGCATTATGTAACACAGAAATGAAACAATTAAACTACAGACATTCACCAAAAGATCTTGCTCTAATTACAAAATATTTACATGGGGGAGAGGGGATTCGTCACACTATTATTTTATTACGTTGACACAAGAAAAATGAACAATCACCTTCACAATAACCATGCAGTTTATGAACAATTTTATATACACGTATATTTCGATATTTGCAGTGTGAAACACAATCCAAAAGCCGTCACAATATTCCAATTGGACGGGGAAGATGTGTCCATCAAGACTCTTCGTGAAAAAACAACACACGATAAGGTGAAGAGATTATAGCTGAAGTCAACGAAACCCTTAAAATAATAATCAGAGCAAGCAAGCTAAATGAAGACGACCACGCTAAAGTTAAACTAGAATCTATGGTAATAGTGGGCGTATCTTTCGAACTAGACTTGTCATTGGTTCCAAAATTACCTGTCGATGCGAAACACGGTTTTGGCGCTGACGACACTTGCACAAATAGTAATGAAAATCTGAAAAAGAAACAGAAAACATGGCCTTTGTTTAATGTTAGTTCTATATAACATGGTACATTAATCGTGAATTCAAAAAGTAACTAGTTTTATAATCCAAAACAATAGGTATAACGTTTATTTTAACAGTTTGCAAGTTTTTAAAGTATAGGGAATTTAGATGTAGAGTAACTAAAGTTATTTATCCAATACAAGAAAGTCATAAAATACCCAAACTAGCGTGTTGCAAACAATACGTTTTGAACATATTTATGCTCTTCAAATTTTGCCAGAAAGAAGTACAAAAAACTTTATTTAAATGTGAGTTCGTTTAATGTAACAAACAAGCATCCAGTAATCTTTCTGATCAAACACGAACCAAAAATAATGTAAAAGCAGTAACGCCACAAAAGCAGATCCTAATGAAACGTTTGATGATGTAACATTCTTATTGGAATATAAATGAATTTTTTTTACATACGAATGTCTGTCTATTAAAACTTATAATATTCTAACAATACAATATTTTAAATTTTATATATCTATATATTGCGAAAAAGAGAAACTTTTGGCTTTAAAAACCTGTCAATGTTTTTACTTTTGGGTGCTAGATTATGCCGTTTAAGAGAGATTTACAGTTGTTAATTGTGTAAATCAGCGTGAATAAAATATGTTTTTCCGTTATTAATAGTTTTTTTTTTTTGCAATTACTAATGTTTAAGTAACGCTTCATTGAGCATTTTTTTCTTTTTGTTCTTCTTAGTAACTCTTGTAAATTATGTCACTTGAAAGTTATTTGCTATTACGTGATGCATTATGTTGGTTGTTATTAGGTGATGGATTATGTCAGTTGTTATTAGGTGATGGATTATCTCAGTTGTTGTTATTTTGTAATTGATTACATCAGTTATTACTAGGTGATGGATTATATCAGTTGTTATTTCAGTATGAATTATGTCGGTTTTTATTAGGTGATGAATTATGTCAGTTATTATTTGATGATGGATTATGTCAGTTGTTATTTTGTATTGGGTTTTTTCGGTTGTTATTAGGTGATGGATTGTGTCAGTTGTTATTTCGTGATGGATTATGTCATATTTAGAACGTTTTAGCCAAAACTAACATGATGTGGATCATGTCACCTAAAAATCTTTTTCTGTTGTTGACGAGCAGTGGATTATGATATAGAAAAGGCGTTTGCAGCTTGTATTGTCAAGATATTACATCGCATACAATACTTTTTGCTGTTGTTGACAGTTGACTGGTTTTGCTGCTCATGGGGTGTTTGGCCATTGTTTGTGTGATGAATTATGTTCCCCGGAAGTTTCATTTCAAAGCTTAACTGTTGCTAATATGTGCTGGATTATTCGGTATAAATAAGTAAATCTTTCTTTTTTTTTTTTTTGCTGGAGGTAATAAATAAAGGATAATTACACGTAAAATGATTTTGCTGCTAGTACTATCTATGAACCAAGCAGCATAAAATTTTTTGTCGACATTAAAATGTCATGGATTTGGTCGCATGAAATGTTTTTGCTATGTTAATTTTAACGTTTACTAATTTATGATGCTTCATAAAAACATTTGTTGTCGTTGATGTGTTTTGGGTTATGCTGATGTTTCTAATGTGTCCAGAGTTTATTCTTAAATTGCTTTATTCTTTCTAAAAGAGATGAAAGCCAATTTATGTAGTTTTTATTTGTAACTTTTGATTGTTGGAGATTTAGTTGTTCACATGTAAGACGTACGAGATAAATATTTATAATTGGAGTAAAGAGTTAAAAAATAACTCAACTAAGAACTTCCACAGAGATAAGTCATGAAAATTAATTTCAGCCTTATTTTATTTTGCAGCGTTTCATTGGAACAAGTGTACATTGTTTTGAGTCTAGGTGTAGAAATTACCCTTTACACGTATTTGGTCGTGTAGAGAACTTTCAAAGGCTATGAGACTTTCTGATTATTGTTTAATACGTTCCTATACGGCAGTGTTTCTCAGTCGGATTTGCCAGACGACCCCAGTCCAAGTTTTGGTTGTCGCAACCCTCCATTATCTATACAAGGATGAAAAAACTATTGATGTTTCTTGGCGCAGTTCTTGATAGTTCATAACAAAGGTATTATATGCACCCCTCAGACACCTCAAAAATTGAAAAAAAAATGTTGACTCAGCGCAAACTGCTCGTAACCACCCTGTAAACCTGTTCGCGACCTCCAAAGAGGTCACGACTTACCGTTTGAGAAATATTGCTATAAGGTTTTCTCGAAGTTTTAAAGGGTAATATTTACAAAATGTTTTAGTAAGAATAAAATTAGCAAAGCATTAATTTTATTTTTTTTAAACACATATAATGTTTATTTCTTTAAATGTTGTAATTATTTTATCTGATCAGAAAAACTACAATACTTTATTTTGCTCAGATATCTTTAAACAATAGATTAATTACAATATTACAATAGAGATGCGTAGGATAAAAAAGGGTAAATCACAACATAAAATAATTATAACCGTCCGTTGGATCAAAAATGAGATAAATTACAATCCTAGAAAATGGGTTATCAGGTTTCTTGAGAGATATTATTTATGAAGAGTTAAAATATATATTTTTTGATATTTCGATAAACTCACCTAAATTATAAACGTACTTAGTAGCTGCTTCTGTTGTAGAAAAATTCACGGAATGCTAAAATAAGAGACCCTTGAACTTAATGTGCGCACTCACAACAAAACAACAGATTGAAGCGCCCTCTGAAATAGATATAAAAATAATTATTATAAATTTTAGTGATCTTCTGCAATTATTGCAGTGACTGTAGATTTTGTTAGATGGTGAAACATTAAAGCAATTTGATCATCAAGGTTTGGCAGGTATATGGGAAAATAATATAAAAATCAACAATAGCAATTTTGTATTTAAACATTCTACAAACAGTAATGTTTTGTTTTTAATTTCACAGAAATTAAATATTATTTGATTTGTTTGTAATTTCGTGCAAAGATACACGAGGGCTATTTGCGCTAGCCGACCCTAATTAGTTATGATAAACTAGAGGGAAGGCAGTTAGTCAACACTACCCACTGCCAAATCTTGGGCTACTCTTTTACCAACAAAAAGGTGGACTTGTCGCCACCTTATAATGCCCCTACGGCTGAAAGAATAAGCACGTTTGGTGTGACTGAGATTGCGAATCAAGCGCCATACCCAGGCCAAGTAAAGAAGTCAAACATTGTATTTAAAAAACATTAAAGCTTGAATTATAAATCACCACGGACAGATAATATATGATATTGAAATTACTGATTTTTTCTTAAGATATTTAAAATTAATGTTTTTAAAAGTACGCTTTTTTCTAAAACTTGTAAAAAAGGATATAATTATTAATACAAATATCAGTAATAATAAGTGGGCTGCTGATATTCATAGCGAAATTTCATCGAAAATCTTTTATAATATTTCATGTATCGTTTTAAAATAACAATGCTCGTAAATTATTACTCATTTGTTTACGGATAAAGATGAAAATATATCCAAGTGTTTATAGGTATTTTAATTTGTTTTCATATCCAAGACATTTACATGAAAAAATTCAATGATACGACATTTCATAAGGTGAAAAGTCCAGTGTGTATTGTTCACAATTATAATACTTGAATTATAGTATTTTGGCATTTGTGTATAAAGTTAAAATCATAAATAATATCCTGAGGATGACGTTGTAACGTCGAAACATGCAGAGTT
>NW_013665694.1:1125193-1126083 GCF_000517525.1 Limulus polyphemus | reverse complement strand
GTTGTCAACATTTTGAAGGCCATAGATAGGCCTAAATAAAATGTTTTTAATTGTACCAGTTTAACGTTGAATATTATTTATGATTTTAATACTTGAATATAGAAATATTACAAATGTAATGTGATCATCATGTCGTATATCATATCAAAGCATAAGTGTAGTCAAATAGATTTCGCTAGGTTTGTTCTGAAGTTTTTAAAAAGAGACATCGAACTTGACATGATGTGACGAGTGAAAGTGGCTTCAACTTTTCAGTTAATTTGTCAAGAGTTTAAAACAAGCATATTCCATAGTCGTTAACATGCTTTGAAACAATAATTGTAGCACTCAAGTGAGAAAGAGCAGATTTTATAAAGTGTTACGTACTCAAAACCAATCAGCAAGGGACATAGATTTCAATTAAAAAATCTCAAACTCAAATAAACACCTGCTTAGACAAACAGTAACCGACACATATTAGCGTGAGCTGTGGGGTTAAACACATTTTAGTTAACTTGTACTGTAACTGAAAGTGTGAACGCCAGAGAAAAGTAGTGAATACAAAGTAAGCACCAGAGCACGTGACGTCACTACAAGATGTGCGAGAGCATAAACCTTACTATTACAACAACCAGAAGTAAGAACCTGAAGTATGTTTGTTTGTTTTTTTTGTCTTTGGATAGAATCATAGTTAACTATGGAATACTGGACGAGAAAATATATTTTTTTAATTTGAACAAACCACGTTTTATTGTGACAAAAGAAACTGCTGTCTTAAACGTCCCTCGAATGAGGTTCGAAACTTTTCTAAATTAAGAAGATCAGCCCACAAAGCGTGAAACTTCAAGAACTTTTTGTATTAACCGTGTAAATATTAAGGTAGATTCGTATATATATATATATATATATAC
>NW_013665694.1:1104758-1125174 GCF_000517525.1 Limulus polyphemus | reverse complement strand
CGTATATATATATATATATATATACAAGCTGAAATACCTGTCAAACGGAGAATGTTTAAACTCAATTAAAACAATGCAAGTTTAACAGCAATCATACATTTCAAAGTAATAACTTGAACATAAACTTTATTTCAAAGTTTTAGAATTATAAGAGAACTTCTTCGTAAACAACATTTGCAGTTTGCTTTCCATTACAAACAAACAAAGATTTTGAGGTGATCCCACCCTTTGAACACCCTACATCTCATTGACCATGAGAAAAGCATGGTTGTTTGAGAAACAATCCAGCAACTTTCATAGTTTGACCTTGAATCCCTTTAGAACATTCAACATTGTCTAAAGCGTCAACCTGCCAAGATTGCTTGAGATTGACTCAATAGGCTGGGAGTAATTAACCAACAGGCTTTACAAAATAGGAATAAGGTTAAGTTCAATTTTGATCCCCTTAGGACATTCCCCATAGTTCATAGTGTTTAACATACAAATTTTGTTTGAGATTGGCCGAATAGGCTCGGACGATTTAGGGTAGAAAGAAACACACATTTGGTCTTTATATATCTATATTTATATAATATAACAGTAGAGGGTTGGTTGAAGACTGGCTCATGTGAGGTAAATTTGTATATATAATATATATATAACTCATTAAGACTGGCTCACCTGAGATAAATTGTATATATAATACTCCAATCAAATGAGGCTTCTGAAAACTCTAAGTGCAATATTTATTTGTTTTTCAGGAATATTAATATGCAACGCATGATTCTGAGTTCCAGTGATACTAATATCTTGCCAAATTACTTTCAAGGTCTCTGGAACTGTAATTATTTCAAGAAAACTTCGAAAGTCAGCATTTCCATGGTATCGCTTAAATTTACAGTGTGTGTTGCCACATGACATGCGTATATGAATAAGAAGACTCGTGATTTTATCTTTGCCATTGTTTTGTTCTACAAACAAAAGTTCAAATCCAAAATTATCCTATGTGTAGGCTTTCTTGAATTTACTGCATTTTATGTGGCTTTTGGTGAAAACTTTGTTCACAGTAGTCAAATCTTCAGTTTATTGTTATAAATTAGTTTTTGTTTTTAGATTTTTGAAGTTAAATACAAAGCTGCACAATGGCCTGTGTGGGCTGTACTAACCACTAGGTTGTGGGCAAATCAAAACCAGATGTTTAGCGTTATAAGCACAAAGACTTACCGCTGAGTCATTGGGGGTCATTGTTGTTATACAAGTTAACATAAATATGTCTAGATTAAAAAGGCGTAAACTCTCTAGCCATAGATAGCATGGGTATTCTTTATTTGGAATTGCTTACAAATATTTAAGAGTAAAGTCCTCTCTTCGTATAATGCTCCCCGGAGGGTCAGTGGTAAGTTTACGGACTTATAATGCTAAAATCCGGGATTCGATTCCCCGCTGTGGACATAATTCAGGAATCTATTATGTAGCTTTGCAGTAAGACTACAGCAATTTACTCTTCGTATAAAGTACAACACCAATGATATTACCACTATGTCGTTCATAGAAACGTTGAGACAGTTTCGTAGATCAACAACTTTATAACTGTGTAACTAAATATGCTTGAACATCAAGCAGTTTATGATACAGACTATTACCATCTTTCAATATTTGAATTTGTTTTATATCCATAACTTATATTTATTATTAAAACGACGAAATTAACAATTCTTTCGTACTTGTAAGCTCCCTTGGTGTCGTAATAAAAGAACGTACTACTAGTAATCTTGTGATTTGACTATAATCATTAATTATTGCACACAGGGACTTATTTCGTGCAAACTTTAATAATTAAGCTTACATCTGATGGCATTAGTGTGAGACATACGATACTAGACTGCTAAATGAGGTGAACTTGATTTGAGATGCTGATAACATAACCGTAAAGTTCCACCTTAATACTTTTGTTTCTAGTTGGCTTCCCTTGATGATTGATTCGAGGAATCTTTTAAGGAGTAATACAAGTTTAATATTTATATGAAAGTGATAGAGAACCAAACCAGTAATCATTTAGATAACGGTGGTTACCATGATTTAAAATAACATGAAGGATTTAGTATGCTGTGCATTTGTAATATCGTTTTACAGCAGAAGAAACAGTAGAAAGAAAACTGACTGGGTTTTGCCAAGTGGTTAGTGGGTAAGATTGCGTACCAGATGGTTTAAGGTTCGAATCCCTATATGTCGCTGAATTCGTTCCGCGCCTTTAACTGTGGGCGTTGACTATGAAAATCAATCCTACTATTCGGCTAAGAGTAGTCGTGTAGACGGCGTGTACTGAGAATTGGTTTCCTTCTCCAGGTCAGTTGCCATAAATTAGAGATGGCTATGCCTGAATCTTTAGCGCGTGTTTCGCATATGATGGCGTTCATGCTGAAAACACCAAATAACATGATTTTTACCACACTAAACTTAATGAGCCTTCACGTTTTACTAAAGAGAATTGTTTTACATAAGAAATATTTTCTAGACTTCCATTACTAATTAACTATCTGTTAAGATGTTATCCAGTAATTTTACCTACTATTCAACTGAGCATAATCGAATATTAAGATATCGAAGTTATTTCTTTAGCAGTTCTATTCATGTAATAAGAAAAACAGATAGTAATTCGTTTAGAAATTTATTAAAATTATTTAAAATTGCTGAAAATTGAATTTTGTCATTTTCTGAGTAACAGTATAAGAGGCTTCATTAAAAAACTTTCTCAAAGATAATTTTATTTACTTTAATAAGGAAAGCATTTACAACGTAAATCCAAATATAGAAAGCTCAACTGGTAAGAAGGTGAAAAAACCAGATATATATTGTATTGAATAATTTTTTTCTAAGTTTCAAAGTTATATATACAGCTTTATTAGCGTACAGAAACATATACAAGCATCGCTTGCGTCTCTTTTGAAATTATAAATTATCTCACTTATTGCTAACTTCACTAAAACGTTTAATTTAAAATGAGAAAACAACTATTTTATATTGTATTGTACTTGATAGAGCAAAATATTATTTATTAGAACAAAAAATCACTTTGTAATGTAGAGACATAAAGCTGTAAATTAACTTCCATGAGGCAGCATAGGTATCATAAGTTAATAGCGTGAATCATCAGAGGTATGACATGTGTGTGTTATAGTATAGTAATACAGGGTGTGTACGTTATATTAAAACAATTTTGAATGTTCAAATTAGCAAGTCACGTGGCAGCCATAGCCAATATAAAATCGCAACGGAACGGTGTACATCAGAGCTACATTTTAACATTGGTAGTGTGATTCATAACTTTACGGAAGGGTATGTAACAGCCATTTCCAAAGCAAAATATGAATACACTCTGATCATAAAGATATGTTTAGATTAAGTATTTAGAATGTTAAAGATGGAGGTATCCCTTATATTTAGTTGCATTGGATAGCAAAGAGATATGGATCAACTTGGAGTGCAGGACCATCAAGAAAGAGACCAGCAATAAGTCGCACCCAATCCATGGTAAGCAAAGGGAATCGTCTTGTAAGAGATGAGAATACACAAACATAAGGATCAGTGGCAAAAGCTGTCCACGTGCCCCAAGGAATAGTTCACAACATAGTCAAGAAAGATCTATGTTTGGAAAAATGACACAAGTCACGTGTGCACAAGTTGATTCTACAAAATATCAGTACAACTGTCGTATACCCCAAAGCAACTGAAGAATGAAACTGATATCCATACTATTCCAAATGAGAACATGCCGATCAATTATCGGATGCAGCACCTGAGAAACCGTCTTTCTCGTACACTAGATGGATATTGAAAAAATAGTAGAGAGGAGGAGGGTGTTTTGTACATATAGCCTTACGACGGAACCTTTTGCAATGGAAATTACGCTGCTGGGCAAATTTCAAGATGCACTGTTGTCAAATAGAGCATTACCGGATGTATTGATATGGACTATAACGACGTTGAGATGCTTCAAATGCGTTTTAATATATCGTACTCAACATCTGTATTTGTTTTGAAAAGTATTAGAAATGTATCTTATTATCATTGTTCCTAAAATGGTACACACACATATATCCCGCTAGCAGACGCGCCCAAATGTTCTACAGGCATATCTTGTTAGCAGTCGCCTCTAAAACCAATTATACTCATATTTCATCAGTAGCAGTTCTCGAAAACCGTTACGTTTATCCCGTTAGTAGTTGTCTCTATATTGTTCAAAACACAAATTACATTAGCAGTCTATCCAAAAATACACGCAAATCACGTTATCATTCTCTACAAAAATACTACACGCAAATCACATTAGTATTTGTTCCTAATCAGAAAAGCTTGACACACGTATTCCGTATAGGTTAAAAACTGTCTTATCATGTGTTTAGTGATATTCCATGGTTCCAGTGGTGAAAGAAGGGCGGTATACGCCGGTATGCATACCGGTAATAAAAAAACAAAGGCGATATGAAATATCGGCAAAAATAAACAAATAAGAAAATGTTATATTACTACAAAACACCCCTATATATACACCTCTTTGGTTCCGCACGATAATACGTTTAGGTCTCTGAAATTATAGCGCAAGTTTGTTTCATCTCAAGTCACTAACCTTATTCGCCGGAAAAACCACCCTTCCACCCCTCCTCCCCCAGGAAATTCATGCTGGCATCTTATCTAAATCGCTTTAAGAATTTCATATCTCCCAGTAGTACTGAAAAATAGTCTCCAGTGTTATATATTTAAACTTATATCATCTATTTATTTATCGTACATATATATATATATATGCATAAGGCATTTTGATGATTTTTCAGAATTATAGGTCCTTATTCTATTTGACTATTGAAGTTTGTTTCGAAATAGTTGCTGTTTTGGAGAAACCTGAAACAATGAGTTACAGGAATATTAGTGTGAATTTCTACTTCTACTTTTCGAAAATTATAAGAAGTTTTTGCAGTGTTTTTGCAAATAGATTTTCATGTATTTTACATAGCTTTTCTCAACTGCTTCTCTGAAAGTTTAAATGACACAGAATATTTAATTTGACTTTGTGAAAATAATTTTTATTTCATTACGTTCTTTTCCTGAATATATAAACATGAAATACCATCTCGAAGTACATTTTATAATTTTCTTATCATGAAGAATGCACTAAAATAATGTTTACTTCTAACTTTAGCTATATCCATTTTACAACTTATTATAGAATTAGAGAAAACTTGATTTTTTTCCAGTGACAACTGTATAGATTCTGATGTTTTTTCTATCAGACTATAATGATAATTCCAATAATAGAAGTAAATGACCCTTAGCAGTTTGTCCCCTATAAGTCCTTGTTTTACGTCAAAAAATTAATGGTACAACGTTTACAGTTGCGTTAACTCAGTTTCAATGTTTCGATAAATTTATGATGCAGATTTCAGATAATTCTCAAGTTTGTTTGGTGTATAATCCAGAAGCTGGCGAGGCATGATTCCGTAATTTAAAATAGGTATATAGATAATAATTCAACCAAATCTTTGCTGTTATCCAACTGCCGTGATGAATACTGGTATTGAGCGAAAGACCTAGTCTGAAGCGCATATCACAAACAGGTGTAGTTGAAATTCTATTACAAACTCTTTTTTGTTGAAAGTCTGTAGATGTACAGTAAAGAACGGTTTGACAAACACTGCCAGTTTCACTGGGAATTGATAACTTGAATGTTTGTTTTGTATCATTAGGAAAGATTAGTATAGAAAAAGTGAAAAACATTATATTAACTAAAAATAGCACGATGAGTCATAAACATTTTAAAGAACCTCTTTATATACTTAAAATTTGGATTTTGTCGGTATAACACACTCAATCAATCTAGCATGAAAATAAGAAAAACCTGGATACTCCTTTGAAAACATTCAAATAAGTTAGTTGATTAAATTTTTCAACAAAAGTCAGGTTCGATTTGTTTGAGGTTTGTTTTGAATTTTATTCAAAGCTACACAAGCGCTAAATGTCCCTAGTTTAGACTAGAGAGAATGCAGTAAGTCAACACCACCCACCGCCAACTCTTGGGCTGCTCTTTTACCGTCACATTATAACGCCCCTACGGCTGAAAGGGCGAGCATGCTTGGTGACGGGGATTCAAACCCACGACCATCAGATTGCAAGTCGAGCGCCTTAACCACCTGGTCATGCCAGGCCAAAACAGACTTATTACCTCTAGAGAAATACTCGTTCCCATGACGTCCCTAAAGACGGCAGGATATGAGAAGTTCAACGTAAGAAAAAAAACTAATAAGTAATTCAAAAATAATAACTAATTAATAATTAAACTTAGTTGTTCCTATAAACTACTAACCATTACAACGATGAGATATTACAACTTTCTATTTTGTGAAATTTGATGCCTTGGGGGTAATTGTTAGTGGTGTGGGATGATCTGGAGTAATTTAACTTACCTTCTGTCGGGATCAAATTCTGAGCTGATGGACTAGAGGGAAGACTGTTATTAACTAGCACCCAACGCCAACTGTTAGGCTACTCTAAGCAAATAGTGGGATATAACCGTCACTGTTATAAGGCACCCAAGGTCACAAAGTACGTAGCGCGAGTTCGACAACGGGACGCGAACCATAGACCCTAAGGATCATGTATAGATAGGAGAACAGGCCGCTAGTCAGAGACGTATTCAATTACATGTGTCCTGAGCCTGAGATGTTCTGGTGGTTGGAGCGATCGATTCACGAGATCAAAACCCGTCGCCGAACATGCTTGCTTCTTTTAGCAGCAGGGGCGTTATAATGACACGGTCAATCTCACTATTAGTTGGTAAAGAGTAGCCCAAGATTTGGCGGTGCGTGGTGTTGACTAGCTGTTTTCCTTGTAATCTATCACTGCACAATTAGGGACGGCCAGCGCAGATAGACCACGAGTAACTTTGCACAACAAACAAATATTTTTCCTTGTTCTGAAAACAAATTTCCTTTATAGAATCGATTCAGTCATGTGTTCTTGAATTTCTATTCGAAGCATTAGTCTTATATATGTTTATAACATATTGAAGATCTGTGCCAGCGTGCGAGAAGAGTTCATTTTGAAGTAAATTGATTTGACTTAGGTCTTATAAGGTATATAATGAAATATAGATTCAACCCTAGCTTTTCTTGCTGTTGTATGAGTGAATTTAACAGCTGCTTTATTATCCATGTCCAAAATAAAGCTGAGCATCATGGCGCCAGAATGTTAAATCCTAGTGGACTTTTTTCTTTCAATTCAACGTATGGATTTCAGCATGAAATAATAATATTACTAAACATAACAACAAAATATAAAGTTTTCTATAACGTTTCTAACTTTATATCCGGGGCCAAAACTTGTACTATGACGCTTAACTAGAAGTTTCTTAAACACTTGTAACACTACCACAGCTTGCGTGTGTGACGTCAACTATTGGAAAGTCAATTTTAAACCCAGAAAAAAAAGTGGATTCCAATTAGCTTTTAGAATCAACATTAAAGTTCGCTAGCCATCACGCAATACCATGTAGTATGTTAAAGCCCAAATTAAAATCTTATAAACTCCAAAAATTGAGTTACAAAACAAATTCTACGTATTAAGCAATCGAACTCCTCAAATTTCTAGGCCGTATTAAACCAAACTTATGCTAAGAGACGCACAACTCCAAATCAAATTTTTAAGCGAATTTAAAATACGTTGACCTGGATATGCTGTTTGTGCCTGTGTGCAATTTAGAAACATTAAATATTTAGTAGATGGAAGAAGAATTAATAAATAACTCTCCAATAATATTCCAACGGCTTCAATAAATGAATTTTTACAGCTGAAGATAAAGTGTAAGTTTTGTGGTAAATAGAGTTACTAAGAGAAATAATTTACAATATCACTTGCACCTTTGGAAAATGTGAAACAAAGGACGTGTCCACATATCTGAAATACATAATATAATTGGATTCAAGAAACAAGAAATTCTTGGCATTACTACTTCGTGCACACATAAGATATGTGCACAAGACAATCCAGAAAAATAATGGTGTGAAGTACGTACAAACCACAACCCTTCCAAATCTGTCGGCCATTTTCCTGTCATCTCCATCGGTTCTGGTAAAGTTGTTGGAAGCAGAGGAACATTGGGAAAAGCAAAGCCGTTGATCCTTTCGTACCAACCGCAGAAGTATGCAGTGGTCTGCCGTCGTTCTGTACGGAGGCCTGCTTTGCTCCTGAAAATTCCAAACAAACAATAAGTTCTAAAAATACACCTAGAAAAAAATAGCCAAAAGTTCGGTTATTGACATTTAAGTATCACATCTTAAAAGTATTTAATCCCATCACACTTCAAATTTCTGCATCAAATATATAAATGTAAAAAATGCATTGCCTTTTCTTAAATCTCAACATAATTTATTAAAATATCTAACGATACTAACAATAAAATTTCACGTTTAAATGAGATTAGTTAATTCAACAAAACTAAAATCACAACATAAGAACTTTGTAGCTTCAAATGTGTACCAATATAGCCCTAAATTATCGATCTATTTTTTTTTTTTACTTTGCTTACAGTATAATATATGTTAATTTTACTTCGACTACATTACATAAACACCGTAAATAACGAGAATAAGTATTTTATTTCTTTTTTATTAAAGTATTTATATAAACAAAGTGCAGTGAATGTTCGAAAATTTCAAGTGTCCGTCTGTTCTACTCAGGCACTAGTATCAGTCTGTTCTGCTCAGGTAGTAATGTCAATCTGTTCTACTCGAGCAATAATGTCAGCCTGTTCTAATAATTGGGAAAATGATCAAGAATGCTTTTAAGAAAACGAAATAAATCAAGATTTATTAAATAAAAAAACAACAACACTGTGATTGGTCAAACCCTACTAACTAAATACTGAACATTTTAATGTGGTTGGTTGATATCCATTTGTAGCGATATAGTTTATAAAAATACTATACTTCTTTTAGAAGAGTATACTCCTTGGGTAAGTAAGTTGAGACCACCTTTTTATTTATTTTTCTTTGAATGGATAAAGTTTTTCTTTCTAAAAGAGATCATAATAGAAAAGTACAAATTTATAGTAACGACATGATAAGAATAGTTAAAATTAACGAGCCTATTAATGTTTAACTGGGCAAAAAATAATTAATTCACGTAAATATATCATCGATATAACTTATGATACGGTAGTTGAAGTCTTTCTGGATATTCTGATATCAACTGTTTTCATGATAACTTAGAAATGAAAATATAATTATGATAGATTATATCCCGTACTAGCCTTCAGCAAGTTGATCTTAAATATCTCCATTGGTAACAACAGCATGTGATATTATTTTACATCGAATTATATTAACTTAGAAACCCGAATCCATTACTTCCATTTACAACGTCAGAATAAGATCCAAAGTAGTTAAAGTAATTAATAGTTTGTTGATAAAGCATCAAATCCAGTTGTGCATACATCATTGCGAAGTTTCAGATTAAATGAGAAAAAGTATCTTACTGTTAATACATTTACGGAAGTTCAATAAGAAAAAAACCTAATAAACATTGACGTCATGAATCTTTTTAATGTATAACTTATAATTTTGGTTTCCACTCATCAAAGCATTTCATAAACAGTATGTATGCCACACAGGTGTCAACCAGTATAGATTACCTTATTAGCATTTTGACGGGGTTCTTTTCGTTCTATTTCACCATGTATTCAAACATCCTACACAACTATAGAGAGTTACCTCAGGTTTTGATAAAACATATAGAATTATTTCCAAATGAAAGTCGATAATAGTTTACAAAAACAAAACAACACATAAACGTACTTTCTAGCTAAGTACTTCTTCTAGACACACAACGTTTAATGTTCTAGGATGTTGTACAAACACTGGTTGAAAATAGAAGTCGACCCTAGTTTATTTAAGGAAACGTTGTAGTTTCATTAAGAGGAAAGTAAAAACAATCTACTTATCTATCTACCACACATAATAAAGACGTTAATCAAACTAATGCACAACTGAAACTGGGAATATGCACTACTCTTGGGTGTATAAAAGTGAAAGGTAAGATTGTGATGGATATTGACAATTCGTGTTTAAGAACATACGTTTTCTATATTTAACCAACAATAAAATCGTTACAACACTCCAAAGATGGGTGTGTAACTTAATATTTTATACAATATACACGCAAAGCCTTTCCCTTGGGTAAAAACAGATGAAAAGACAAATTAGTTTAGGTGTGACAAGTTGTTAGGAGAGTTATATGGCATACCCATTTAATATGATTGAAGAACACTTGGTAATGTATTACTTAGCAAGCATTATTTTATAGTGATATTTTCTATTGTTCAAATTCGCAATGTTGGACTCGGGGCAGGACCTGAATTCGTGAATTGTCACTGTAGGTAAATCGGAAAAGTTTTATTTTCCAAAAAGGAAAAGAAACTGAAAAATGAAGCTTTAGAAGGCAATTATAATGGCTTGTGCTAGTTTATTGAGACTAAACAGCCTTAGTCATGCAAAACATATAAGCAACATGTATTTCATTATTGAAGACTGAGCATTTTGGCTACCTTCAGTTTTTAAGTGTCATCCGTATTGTTTAAATATATAGTATTCAAAATAAGTAGATTAGGCACTTGGCAGATGGACAAAATACTGGCAAAAAGAAATAATAGGAAGCAAAATATAAAATGACATAAAATGGTGAACGTGATTATGATATTTATTGTTTCGATTGCGTAAAAGGATTTTTAGCAAGTCAGAAGCGGAAACGCTAGATTCCTTTTTTTTTATCCGAACCATTTTAATACCCCTTGAATATAATAAGACCGTATATAAGTTCATAGCACTAGAAAGTATAATCCGACTCCAGTGTAACAACTTTAAACGGCTTAAGCTCTGATAAAAAGGGTGAGGCAATATCCACAAAACAGACAACAGCAAAAAAAAACAAAAAACTGTCAGACTGGTTCAATGGGTGAATCAAGAGATCAGTTAGAGCCATTCTGAAAATAAAAATAAATATTGATTTTTATAGCAATTGAAATAAGACAAACACCTAAGAAAATAAAATTATAATACCCTTTAGAAGATAGTTAAAAATGAATAATAGAAAGAGGGTTATTGAAGAAATATTTTTTGGTTGATGGGAAAAGTTAAAAATGAAGAATAAAGAAAGGGATAATGAAGAATTGAATGTATAGAACCAATACAAAATAATTATGTATGTTATTTCAGGTATTTTGTCGTTACATAAAGAAAATTCTCATGTGTGTGTATGTATGTATGCTGAAAGATGAAATACATGAAGAAAAGATAGAAAATAGAAATACTATATATAATTCTATCAGATCATAAGTAAAGCTAACGACTTGAAAACAGGTTACAATCAATTTTAGCCCAGAACCTGTTTTTTTAACGGGTTAGCTAATAGAGTAGAATGATTGTAAAACTTGTGAATTATACCAGGAAAGCTTGATGGAATTTTTCGAGCAGTAATTTATCAAAGTTCACGCAAAAATATTTAATGAAACAGAAAAATGACCACTTTATGGCACCTTCAACTTCATTACACTCTCCTTGTTTGATCTTATATTTTTGAATTTGACCTTTAAACGACACTCTGTTTACAGTGATTTTATTCTGAATATAATTTTTTACCTTAATCATAGTGATGCCATCTATTTCTTATTGTGAGATTTGACCGTCTATGTTATAGAAAACTTAAAGCCCCAAAGCGCGGAGCGCATTTTTGCAGCAACAAGAAGCAAACTATGATCCCTAGGATTCACAATCCAGGCACACTAATTTTTAGGTCCTCCTATTGTAAAATAAAGAATCCAAATTTATTAATATAATAGTACCAATATAAAAGATTTAATTCAGTAAAAACCAAGTAAAAACACCCAGACTTGAAATATAATTATTTCTCTTTCAAAAACAAGTGAAAACAAAAAAGTGACTTTAGTTAGCGTTTTCTGGGAGTTGTGTATATGGTCAATCCTTTTTATAGTGATCAGATCAATTAAACTTTAAAAAACTGGTTAGAAGCAGCTAAGGTATATTACAGAACTAGTCTGAAAATACAAGAATAACATTATAGTAACTTGGGTATGTGCGATATTTTTAAGTGCTAAGGTTCCATTGGTTTGCTTAAATCAAAATTATATAAGCCTTCTTAGTTAGGGATTTCTTGAGATTCTTTATCAAATCAGAAGTTGAATACTGTTGAAAATATTGATGTGTTAAAACAAGGTAACTGGAAATGCCTTAAGAAAAGCGAAACGTTCTAAACATAACTTATTTAGTTTCAACAACAACTTGTTAATTTTCATGAGATTGTTACTTAATTTGTTTTCCAAAACAAATGTACCAGATATTCGGGTTCAAATATTGAATTATTAATACTTGTGAAAGTCGTCTTTTCCTGGGATTTAACATAAACCACAATGTCTTATTAGCTCAAAATGGAACATTTCAACAATATTCCATTGTGCTTAGTATATCATAATTAAAACAAAACTTACTTACCTAAAAGTTCCAAAAACACTTTATTTTAAAATCTAGTAACATTTCCATCATTGATCATCTGAAGATAAATCTATAAGATTTACTTGTTTAAAATGATATAACGAATAAAGGAAGAAAGAAAAGTTAAGAACATAACGTAGCATTCTCTTAGAAATAAACACGCCTTTCTCTAATGGTAATGACTTTTACTTATGTGGAATCTATAACACATAAGATAATGTGCAACGAAAAGTAAAAATTCGTTTTAAGCTGTATAGGAGGGACAATCAAAACTTTTGTTTTCAGCTTACATAGATAAAGGAATTTTCGATAAGCACACATAATATAATATAGTAACTTGCGTGTCACAGTGAGAGTAGCGAAATGTAGAGGAAAGCCATAGTTCAAATTTTCTTTCACTGAAGGATTTAGTGATTTGGGACTATTTGTCATGTGGAGATATATTGGCAGTTGATAGCAGTAACGCGCCTATCCAAGGGAAACCACAGTACCACAGCGGAAGAACTTCCATCATCTATTTTGAAAGCTAGTAATTGTTCGTAAAACAAAATAAGTGAAGATAGAAGACTCTCAGGTACTGGGATAAGAGATGAGATTATCTTAGGTAAATGATAACGTAATGTTGCATAAAATACGGCACAGACACGGTTATTGTGTTGCCTCAACAATTAAATTTCTTTTAATATATATAATAGGTCTGTTTTCGTCAGATTTAAATCATAGGCCGCAAATATTGTGCACAGCTAATAAACATTACTATTTTTCTTTTTAAAAGGAATTGGTAGTATCTTGTTGTTTAATCCATCGCGAAATAGAAATAGGTGTAATTTAAAAATTATTGGGTTATATTAAATCAGTATGACACCCCGCCCTAATTGTGTTAAATTTATAATACCATTGGGTTATTCTAAGAATTGATTGGATGTTTATGCAAAATAGTGAATAACCAATAAGTGAGTCAGTGCTGCGCTAAAATATGAAATGACTGCTTTTTTTTCAGTAAAAATGTTTTTGATGAATTTGAGTTTTGTACATGTAGCTACTTATCTTTCTGAAATGAAATTATTTATTGCTCTTATCTTTATAGTTCTCTTCCATCTTTACAGCAGATTACTGTGATTTTCAATACGTGCTCGGACTAACCAAGTTTGCCTCAGTCGAAGTTATAGAACTTAATCTATCCCTAAATCTCTTGTTCATTCTAGTTTGCTAGTTTAACGTTCCTAAAGAAAGAAACTTAAGCCACTTAGAGACTAAAGGTATTATCTGCAAATGGAATTCAATATCATCAGTGAATAGTCTTTAAAGTGTGCATTAAATTCGCATCTCACACGTTTAATTTATCTAAACGAAACTCGTTCTTACGTGGGTAAATTCTATTCTTGCCATGAATAGTTGAAAAGAAAACTTTATCTGCATTTTGTTTTATAAAATACTGTTTTAACTACAATACCGTAATATTAACTTGTGTGGTTAGGACTTCTTTTGCCGGTCGTGGCCATGGGTTAGTATACTGGACTGTTTGCTCCACACTTTGAAGCTGTAAGGTTCAAATCCCACTATTTGATTAGGGTAACCCAATAGCTCGTGGTTAGTGCTGTTGAATAGTTTCTTTCCTGTAGTCTATTAGATAGCCCATATATAAATTTGCGCGAATTTCAGAAACAGCAAAAAAAACAAAAAACTGACTTTGTACTGGTGTTTTGCTACTTTAATAGGAACTAATTACATATATGCACCTTGTTAAGGTATTTTAACATTCAAACACAGGCTAATCCATTTATGAAATCTACGGTTATTTTTGTTTTGAATATAATTTAATATACTGTCAAAATAAACACCAATTAGGAGATTATGTATTTAAATAAAGACTAAAAATGCGTTTTTCTTCCGCTTCCAACGTCTGTTAAGTATTATAACTATTATTGTTTAGCGAAGAAATTTTCACGCAAAATGAAATTTAGTAATTGTCTTATACAAAACATAAAACACATGATTTACTTATATATAAAACCGGGTATTATTGTAATAAAAGGTTAACATCAAACGTTTTAGAATATTTTTCCATCTCTTAACTTTGAAGGTGATTCTTCAATTGCAATGTTTTTTTTCCACGGCTAGAAAACTCTAGATTTATTGAAACGATGTGCACAGTTTTAAATTAAAACTCATATTTTTATACCATATTGGAAGCATATATATTTGTATTCACCAAAAAAAATTTAGGATTAAACCATCTTTAGAAAATCTAATAGAAATAAACAGTAGAAACCTTCTTTGATTCTTTATTTGTAACATACCAATAATCATAATGATGTAACATGACTTTTTAATTTGGAATAAATTAATCATATAAATGTACCATATTTCTTTATCTAGAAGAAACATATCAAGAAGCTTGCCGAATCATTTTAATTAGAAAAAATGAACACCGTAATTCTCCGAATATAATAATCTCCCAAATACAATAAGCACTCTACACGAACAAAGAGTTAAGTTTTCCTTATTACCATAAATTATATGCACCTAGATTTTTGCAATACTCTGGCCAATGTAACTCTCTGATATTAAAGTGTCCGTATAATCGCTAATTGCGCGTTCGCCGTAGTGCTTGCTATCTTTGCAATCGCAAACGGCAAATAAACATTGCCAAAATATTAGTGTATCCATAAAATCGCTAAAAGCGAGTTTGCCTTAGCGCTTGCTATGTAGAGCAGTGGCGCCAACTATTTGAGGACAGTGATTCGGACTGTAATTTGTAATTTGTAAACTCGATTTGTAATTTTGAATATTAAACGTAGTGTAGCGATAACTAGTTTTTATATTTCTAAGTGTGCAGGTAAATATGTCTTAAAAATCAAAAGACTTAGCTGCCTGCCTCCTTATTAAGGCCTCGCCAGTGGCACAGCTGTATATCTGCGGACTTACAACGCAAGAAACCGGATTTCGATGCCCGCGGTGGGCAGAGCACAGATATCCCTTTGTGTAGCTTTGTGCTTAACTACAAAAATAACTCTTTATTGAGAAGAAACTTATCATACAAGCCTCAAATGTGAGTTTTATCTAAAATATATTAAATATAGAAAGTTAGCATGTATTTTTATTCAGAAGATATTAATCATACAAACCATTTATAATTCAATTTTGTTTAGAAAAAAGATATTATGAAAAGCTATCATATGAATTTATCATGATATTTCGAATGATTTTGAGGAGATGAAATATGTATATATATATATATAAACGAAGGAATTATACTTGCTATATATGAAAATAGGTTTTAATGCAAATGTTTAAAATTTTCGATCAAAAGAATTTGGTACAAACTGTCCGAATTAATTAATTAAAGCAAAGTGAATGTTTCAATAAACTGTGGAAAAAAAATTATAGAAAATTATAGGTGCAAAGTTAGTAAAATTTTATCTTATATAGGTCTGGCATTTAAAAAATATACATCAAATGAATATACACCTTAAATCAAAGAAAGGTCATACCAATCCCATTTCCTTTTTTTGTATACAAATCATTTATTCGATATATCCTGAACGTATTTATTACGCTCTCTCAGTGTGAAAGTTCAAAGTCTGTATGTACTATCGTTCTGTTAACCATGTACCCATTGTAATTCTTCCCAAGGATTCTGTGAACATATTGTTAACTTTGTCCCTTATCACCGAAAATGATTGAAGAGAAAAATTAATACAATCAAAATCTTTGTTTCTGTAAAGGAAAGAAATACATTTCTACTGTTACATTATGTATGTTTCTACACAGAGAACGAAGGGAAAATGGACCAATTTCACCGTTTCATCATTTTTATAACATTACATAAGAGACAAAATAACACAGATGTGTACATCACTTGCACATTTAGCTTATGAATTACATGGTGTCAAATAGCTCGCTGTCATACAGAAACAAGCAGAAAGAAGGTATACAGCATGCAATTCGCAGTTTTTAAAAACTATTTCTGGTCATAAAATTTCTTATTTTTGGTCTTTATACTCTAAAAGTACTCACCTTTCACGACGTGAACCAGTACACTGGCTGAGTCAGTGTTTGAAGGCCCACAAGTGTAGTTTCCGGAATCTTCGGGTTGTGCATCTTCGATATAAAGATTAGAAACGGCTGTATCCTGACTAACCTTCAACACAGAAATGCGACCTCTTGGCAGGTCGTAGTTAATCATGCGGTTATTGTGGTACCAGAAAATGAAGACAGGGAGTTCTGGACTATCACTGATAACACATGTTAGATTGATTGGACTCCCAGGGTCCAGAAAGAGGTCTGACCCATCATGAATCTTCGCTTGGGGAACTAGGCATAGAAAAAAAAACAAATGCAAACTCGTTATGTGGAACTCCAAATCTGTATTACTAAACCTAACAAATGTATACATAAATTTAACAATCTAAATTATTTCTACTGTTATTTCCGAGTTTCTTAATAAACTGTGAAAGGGAAGCCATTTAAATACTGTCTACATGAACAGCATGATCACCAGGAACACTTTCTTAATCTAATAACTGGTGAAAATATATCGCAAAAGAACTGTTCATGAGAATTCATATTAGGTTTCACAACATGTTGCACAGGCATCCAAAGCAGCAGTCTGCAAAGGAACAAAAATAACTATGTGAGCAAATACTGTAATATAACGCATTTGCGTGATTAGATATAGTTGTCTCTTTTCTTTTATCTTTTTCTATCATATCTCATATACATCGATGTGGGATGTTTTACTTTTTTTTAAAGATTTATCTTGTTAAGCTCTATAGATAATATGGATGCCTCAGTGACTCTTGGGAAGATAAAAGCTATCTTTATTCTACGGTAGAGATCAAGATAGCAATTCTTAAGAAACGAAGCGTCTTTTATATGTTCCGTTCGTTCATAAAACAAAAAAGTGATACCCACCCAATGGGGTAGGGTTATTCCGAAACTTTTATATCATGGATTCCATTTTCAGAAAAAAAAAAGAAAGCGAAAATAATAAAAGCTTAAGAAGAAAAAAAAAGCATGATAGAAAATGACTGAACTGATAAGAATTGCCTATTTCTCTCGTTTTATATCACTGAACTCGATATTTTTATTTTGACAAAAAAGGAAAATATGTGTACATGCACGTGATATAAATAAATTATCACGTATTTTTTTTTCAATGTTTAATGTTAAAGTTCCTTGAACAATGGGCTCTTACTGTCGTTTTAACTGAAAAAGTTTTCTATACTAGTAATTTTATGTTTATTTATTTATGACAACTTACATATTAAACTCGCTTTAGTTACTACAGTAATTCGATTTCTAAATTTCACCTAACCACAAAAATAAATTCGACTTGGACCTTTACTTCTGAAAGGTAAATAACATTTATATATTATTCAAAAAACAAACAAACCAAGTTGTCATCATTTAATGTTCATTGACATTTAATCGCCTTTATTTCTTATTATGCTTTAATAAGGCAAGTTTCTTGTCATTGTTTAATCTTAATTGTTTATTCTAAATATGAATACAATTCTGTAGCCATCCAGAATTACATATTCAGCTAAATTTGATGACGAGAAACCCATTTTTTAGAAAATAAAAGTTTGGAGACAGCTTGAATGGGTAACGAAGAAAACTTTATTATAAATCTACAACGTTTCGACAAGATTATATCACCTAATCGTATCGAAACGTTGTACAGTTATAATAAATTTTACTTCATTACCCATTCAAGCCACCTCGAAACTTGTATATTCAGCTAAATGGAGCTTATGAAAAATTTCATTGAAAGTATCTTATATAGACCTTTTTGAGAAAATTTATAGATCCAGGGATTGTGTAGTTGACATAGCTTGTGTGGGTTGTGTGGGAAAAAATAAAACTTTACTAGAAAGTCGAATTTGCAGATAGACTATAAAAAAGATAACCATGACAGTTTTAGCCCAGTTTATTTGCCTCATTATTACCAAAAATAAACCGTTCTAATGATTATATGTGTGACCTTGGTTAGTTCTATTAATTGTCACTAGTGGCGTTTTGACACATCTGTTTATTTAAAAATTTGAATGCAAAGCCACACAAGGTCTATCTACACATAGCCGTACCTACTTATGAGCTGATAAAGCAGAAGAAAAGTAGCTAATCAACATCACCAGATCTTGGTTTACTGTTATTTGACCGTATAACGCACCCACGGTTCCAAAATGAGTAGCTCGTTTTGAGGTAACGGCTGCGAACCGTGAACACTAAGTTCGCAGTCCGAGCACGTTAACCATTAGGCCACGCTCGGCCCATTGACATTTGTTTGTGATAAAAGTTTTTATTAGAAAGAGGTGTGGTAACAAGAAATTTGTTTACAAAAATAATAAGGTAAGCATATTACAGACTGCACAGTAGCTACTTAAAACTATTATACATATCTAATTTACTGAATATTTTCTGTCATAAAGTTTAAATGTCTTGCTGATTGACACTGATGGCTATGAAAATTTCTTCTCAAGTGATAGTGTTAATTTATCGACAAAATTTAATTTTTGTTTACAGTGTGGGCCTTTCATCAGTATATAAAGGGAAGTAAGTAGTAAAAGTACTGTTTGCTTACTTTATATGAGAAAGCTAAAGATTGAAAACTTTTCAATTGATTTCAGCGTAAAGTTTCTGCTTATTTTCACACAATATAATCTACTGAGCAAAAGTATAAAGCTGTCATAACATTTTGGTACGAAACGATGTTATTTCTTTGGTAACCGAATAACAAATAAACGCATGATTGTAAATATGAAAACGTTCGAAACTAAATGGATAAGAAAGCACGAGATTTGATTGAGCTTTTAAGTTTTCTCGATGACGTTATTAATTACTTTTGTCCCTTTGTCATTATAGATTAATATTATAATATAGTCATGAAAAATCTCAGTATGTTGGAGGCGTCATTTTATTAGTTGTTTATTTACTTCTGATGGAAGAAAATTGACAATTAGAAATTTGGTTAAATTTTATTAACTTTTTATTAGAAAATCAATAATTTAGAGGACACATGAGATGTGTATATGGCAGTATAAATAGCGCCAAAAACTGATAGAGATATTTTTATGATGTAGAGTAGATGTTTTATGGATCAGATGATGTATTATCATATATATTTTACTCTTTGCAACACATGAAAACAGAGAATCTTATAAAGTTTAGAATATAAACACTACTTTCATGGTAATACCAATTTCATTTCGACACACACACACACATACTTAACTATTTAGAATTTAATACTCTTGTTTGTTTTAGCCCAAAGCCTCTATATACGCTATGCCGACTGCAAGGATCGAGCACCGAATTTTAGCATTATAACCTCTCAAGCTTACTGCTGAGCCATAGCAAGGCACATTTGCATATATTCTGATTCTATTAAAAATTATTATTTGTTTTTGTTCGAAATGAGGCCAATATTATGTTGTGTGTTTCAGGTAATGCATTAAAAGAACTTACACACTTTCGATGGCATTCCAAACATAATTCCATAAAAGATATTGTTTCTCTTATTAAAGGAATTAAATGGCATCTGTCATTTAATAACTCTAGCATACATGTTTAGAAATTGAAAAATAATATAAAAACATGTTAAAGGTTAAAATATATTTCTTACTGATGTGTAAGGTCCGTGGACCAATTTTATAAAGCTTTCAAGAGCAATAAGGATTGTTTTAGAAATCAGATTCTCTTTAATAAATCAAAACTAATGTTGATGGAATTTTTATGTAATTTGATGTCTTAATAGCGTTTGTTTACGACAAGATTTATTAGATACATTGCCAAACTCGGTAGTTAACTTAAGACAGATATGAGTAAATGCTTTTATATGTTATGTTAATTTTACTTTTAGAAATATATTTCTAAAA
>NW_013665694.1:1089136-1103819 GCF_000517525.1 Limulus polyphemus | reverse complement strand
ACAAAGTTTTCTTCATTGATTTCTAATATGTATTCCATTAAAACAACAACAACAAAAAACAAGACTATATCAATTTCAAAATATGACAATTTTTCAAAGCCTAGAATAAACAAAGTACTTATTGAAAGGTAAACTTTAAATTTTGAGAAACGGATTCTAATTATTAAGTTTATTTTTAGACTAATTGCTGATAGTTAAGAGTTATCTGCGCTCAGCTATCCTTTTTGAACTGACAGATAGAGGGAGGACAGCTAATGAACAGTATTCAACCCTAACTCTGGGGCTACTATTGTCTGGTCGAATAATGGAATTTGACCAACATGCAAGGCCACAAAGTGCGGTGCACGTATTTGCGGCAATGTGACGTCAATTCGCCGTCAAGACAGGCTACCCACATTAATATCTTAAGGGTCAAAGGACCATAGTACCATGATATTGGAAAACATGGTATCAAATTATTACTTCTTAGCTATGTTGAGATGCTTATTAAAAGCTAAAGAACAACCCTAGATATGACGGTAGGGTTATTAATCTTGATTTTTGAAAATGTATGTTTACTGGCGCTCGGCATTCCACTAATCACCTCAAGTATAAATTTTTGTATTTTTTTTAACAATCCAAGGATATAATGTAAATCGTAGTTCATAACTATAATCAGAGAGAATTGAAATTCAACAAAAATTGACTCAATTTCCGAACAATCTTCAATGCCTTTAAATTATCAAATTTTTATCTTGATTTTTTATATCTCGTTTAACAATCAGTCTGCGAGTTGATCAGACCGAATTTGAGAGACTGAATGGTAACAGAGGGGTGTTTTGGTTTCTACTATACAAGTTAGAACTCAAAAATGTTAAATGTAAAAATCTACATTTTACTGACAAAACAACTCACATTTCAATAGTGTTTGTCAACTACGATGCAGACTCTAGGTATTGCACAAAATAGTAGAAGAGTTCATGTTTAGGCAGCTACCACACTTAGCTACCTTACAGCAGTAAGTAAGCTTTGTTGAGCTTTACTCAGCTATCTGTATCGACAGAACTCACGAAAACCGTAAAGAAAACGGTTCTATAGGACTGAGGAACCAGAGCTTGTATTCCACAATATATGTGGCCACTATTACGTTTTGGTGGAATTTTGGATGGGGAGGGGGTTGAGATGTACTCCCTCATAGCCTGAAAACTAATGTTCATTGGCTACAATGGTGGGCCAAGATATCGCAAGGAGTTGAAATCTTTATCCAGAATGAAAAAAAGAGAGTACCGGAAAGCTTTATTTGGGAGTCATGCGATCAAACATGTCTCCCTAACTCGCAGACTCGGTTATAAATTTCAAAACATCTAAAATATTTCTCTTGGTATTCATACCTCCAGTAAAATTCAAACAAGACGATCCTTCGAAGTAATGCACCCACATGCTTGTTACGTGACCTTGTACATTTATGATGTAAATATATATAAACCTTGTAAATAAACTAGAATACCTGCTAGAAAAACAGTTTGTCACCAGCAATGACAAAACAGTGCGCGTAACTACTTTGTCAATATACGAAATTACAAGTGGTCTCATCTCTGTGTGCTGGAAATATTACTTACATTTGTATTGTTTCCAATACGTACAGAGAAAACAATAATTAATTATAGGATGATTATAAAGAAAATCCCATATTTTAAAGTGATTATATCTTAAAAACTATTTTTCTTAGGGTAACTAAATCGTCCCCGAGACACATTCAGAATCATAAGATTTATTTTGAAAAATACAGCCAAAAACTGTTACAAAAGATGTTCACTATGCTTTTTTCAATGTCATTCAACGTATGAAACCGGTCTATAAATGGGACAATATGTTCCGGACAGTGTTCATTGATTCTTGCAACTTACACTGTACACTTACAAGCGTTTTCCCCATGTCACCTGTTTCGTATTGTTGAAATAGAGAGAAAGTAAACAAACAAAAACAGTGATAACCTTTTTTTTTCTTTTTTTTTCACAGATGGAAGTACAAAAAAGCAAAAACATCTATACAAAGAAATCAATTTTTTCTCACTTCTTCAATGGACATTAAGACAAGCATTCGCTTTAATATAGATGAAAATAGAAAAAAGTTAAATAAGTCAATAATGTATCTGGTTTGTTTACCTACTACACGAAGATAGAGAATTTGACGTGCCGGGGGGCTAGAAGTCATCTGACATTCGTAGAAACCACTGTCACGCTCCTGAACAAGTTCAATTTTTAATGTCCATTCGTTTGAGTATTCGGTGTGGAAGGCCTTGAATCTATCGTCTGTAGTATAGGTGTATTTCCCAACAGTTAGAACGTGGTAATCAAGAAGACGTACCCATGACACCTGAAATTTAATCCACCAATCAAAATTGATATAATATATACGTAGTAGTTAAAAAGTTGTGAATATTTATTTCTAATGTACACTAATGACAAATCATGAGCTTTAAATCTAGATGAAAGGCTAATTAGCCTCAAACTCCATTTTGTTGTGAGAGAAAATAATAATGTGCGTTAAAATATTTACAATAACATATAAATAGCTCTAAACGAAAGACACCATGAAAAAACAAAAACTGTGAAGTAAATATTTGGACCTTTTTAAATAAAACATTTTACTTATGTATATATTCTAGAATATCAATTAGTTTCTTATGTTGTTTATTTTCATATCATTCTCATTAAATTCTAATAATTCAGTAATCCGTTTTTTGCTCATTCAAACAATTGTTTTTTTTTGTTTTTTTTACAGTAAAATTTAAAAAAAATGCTGAAAAAAAAGACAAACAACAACAACAAACGATAAAGCAAATCCTAAACACTACTTTTGTTAGGAGCCTGGCTATTGTATCTGGTCCGTCTTGAAATTTTTCTTTGTGTCAGACAAAAGAAAAAATATATCTAATGGAAGAGAATCGACTTTATGGCCGGTTTCCGTACGTTTTATAATGAAATAAATCCAACCGACATGGATCATGACCAAAAGTACAATAGAAAATCAAGAAATAGGATATTAAACTGAAATTAAGAAACACACGTTTGATGCTTAGCAAAGATATGACACGCCATATCTTTGTTTATGTTTTAAAATCAAGCAGTAGTAGTGTTTAATTACACGTGTAATAGTAAATTTAATATTAAGAGAAACAATTTAAAATAATTTTATGAACTACTTTTATTTTAACATCAGATTTGTTACAGTCTTGGACTTCGTCGTTAAATCTTCTTCAGATCTAATGAGATAGAGAACTCAGTATAGAGCCTAAAACTAAAACTAAACCAAAGGATTCAGGTCGAGAAAAAGGCACAGTATTTATTTCATTGGCTTCACGTGAATGGCAGGACGTCGTGCGTGTGCGTCATTTGCCTGCACTTAGGTAGTTAAAAAAAGTTAAGTTAAATTCTGGACGTGCCTTTGCAAAGCACATAGGGCCGGTGCTTTCGAACTCATGCTTCAAATTGCACAAGCGGATGAGAATGGTGACCCATTACCCCTGGACAGGATGACAGTCCATCGCAAGTAATTGCAAAGGGCAAAATTGAAATGATTGTTAAACTCGTAAAAATGAGAAAATGAATAAAATAAGGTTTTATAATTCCTCTTGGGTGTAACAAAGAACCAGTGAAAATTTCATGGCGATAACAAGTCTGGAAGCTGGGAATTTTTCATTACAGACAGAAAGAAAATAAGGACAATCCATTTTATAGTATAAATGATTATTCAAATCTGCAAGGTTTTCTCGAATAGAAATAAAAAAGTATGAGTATTTTTTCTTGGAAGATGAATCGAGAAGCAAGTAATAATATTGCAAACAAAGCTTTTGTATCCGAAATGTGAGAGTACATTTCCTCGTTTTTATGTTTACTTTGTGACATCACCAGGGCCTCAAAATTGGTTCAGAGTGTTAAGTTCTATTGCTTCAAATGAAATTTGAAACCTTTCTTCTTCTAAAGTTACTTTTTTAAATGCTTGCATATTCGAGATTTTCACGGTAGTATCTATATTTATTTTAACAAGATATATTTAAATATTAAGACTATCTTATATTTTGTTTTCATTATAGTTGTAGCAATAAAGTGTGGAGCTTAGCAATTGAGTGTGGATCTGAGAATCGTAATTCCAATATTTGAACTAAAGTTTAAGAATTGATCATTGTGATGGGGAAGAGGAGGGAGGACCCTTCTCTTTGCAGGAACTGTTTTCACTGAGAATTGTAACTTCAATATTTCAATACAATATTTATTTCTGAGAAAACATCTTTTGCCTGACTTTGTTTCCCATAATCCAGTTTCCTTTTTCAGTGTTGTGGCGTTTTACTCTTTCTGATTTTTACGACAACATTTTAAACGTTTATGAATTAATAGATGATGTCTACAACAAAATTAAAATGTGACATAATTAACTCAAAGAGCACTCATTGAGAGTCAACGTCTATTTGCCTTCTCTCCTGCTATAAACATGCTTTAAAATTAAGTTATTGAGCTTTACATATGTTATTAGACCTAATCTTTCTATTGCTAAGATTTTAAACGAATATATATGGCCAACAGGTATAGTTTTACCGCCAATTTCCAATAAATTATTGTAAACTCAAGCAGGTTTATTGGTTTCAAGTAGTGTATACTAATAAATGTGTTCCAAAGACAACAATGACCCTGATTAGAAACTGTGTTAGTATAAAGTAACTAGTACCAAACTCGGTAACGTAGTGATTAACGCAGTGTAGTTTGACAGACTTGATATATTGTTTACTTAGATCTCATCAGAGTTAGCAACTAAATTTTTCAAGAATAGAGAAGACTACCGACTATCCTAATCTTTCTATTGCTAAGATTTTAAACGAATATATATGGCCAACACGTATCAAACAAATCTATACCTAATAATGTGTATTTTAGCTTTTATATAGTCTTTTAACACTTACAAAGAAGCCAATATAACACAAGGAATACTTATGTAAAATAATATAAAAACTATGTTCTGTTTAGTCATGCCTGAAAATTCTTTTTTGTGATTGTCATTTTTTTGAATACCCTAGTTGACGGGGCTTATTTTTTCTTTGTAAAAATAGTTTGTTCTTTGAGGCTTGATCATCCCTTGTGTCCAAGTTAACAGAAGTAGTTTTGGTTTGGATTAATAAAAAGTTCAAACAAGTTTCTTGAATTATTCATAAACTCCTCTTGAATATTTTGCATGAATTGGTAATCGTTTCTTCAACAAGCTTTAGGATATTTATATTCTGCTTCTGACATGGAATAAATGAAGGAGTAATAAGTCATTACGCTTTATATTATACCTAAAAACTTCCATCAATATTTAAATGTACAGAAAAACAACTGACCATAAGCGAGCTATTTTTAGTTCTAGTGAATACTATCAGGTTATGTACCCATTTTGAAAGTCAAATATGCCCCCAAGATCAAATTTTTGAATAAGTTATAAACCTATGCATTATATAGTGTTTTGCACTAAAAACACGAATTCGTGCTCTCTAAAGTAAGTTTGTCTGTGTAGAAGAAACCTTTAAAACAGTAAATAACACATACACGATGAAGGTTTTTTTGTTGATGCTAATTTGCTCAGTTGGTAAATAATCAACCAAAAACAATTAGAGAGATACACATTTTATTAAAACTGAAAAATATATATATACGGGTTAAAATTATTTATGGTAGAAACAGTAGAATATATTAACTTTAGGTTTCAGTTTACGAGGAGACAATCTGTCTGACTAAGGTGATATAATGAACAAGTCCATTTTTCACAATGATGTGTCACACGTACAATATGGTAAGAAACATCTATAAGTTCCATATATCACTGAAATTACAAAAGATAATATAAGATAATAACCTGTACGTTCACCTAAGCCCAATTACAAATTATTTACTATGAATATATTTCGTATTATTACAGTTACAATTACTATTTACCAATAGTTTATATTACACATTTCAACTGAGAAAGACTGTATGTGATGACAGGAGACGGAATTCCATCCTAAGTGTTCTATTAACTCTTTGGGTTTTATCTAATTTTAGTTTTTGATAACTTTAGTATCGCTGTCACTGTAGTGTTTCTCTTTAAATTACCGATTCAATGGGAGTTGTATTAAAAAAACACAAAGAAAATTGACGATAGAAATCAGAAAAAACGGTACAAAAATTGGAAAAAATTTTAAATATTAAATGAAGAATATTATTAGCTAATGAAATTACTTATCTAATCACATTTAATATATCAAAAAATTTCCCCAAAGAAATAGGAGAGTCATGTAAACTCATTAAAAGCTTTGAAAATTTGATTTAACTTAAAAATTGTAATACAGCAAAACACTTACACGTCAAGGGTATCGAAATCTGTTTTTTAGCGTTATTAATCGCCAGACTTACCACTGTGTCACTGGGGGGAGCAGGTAAATTTGTGCATCATTGACTAGGAAAACACCAAAATAAGAAGTTAATGTGTAATATACATTGCTACACTATTTTAAAAGCACCAAGTTTCACACACTAACTACAAATAATAGGTATAACAAGTTGAACGGCTAATCTCATTGTTAGTGATAAGTTTCTGTTATAGGTTGGAGGTGGTTGTTTATCAAGTATGAAAAGCTGTGCCGTAAGTGATGACAATTATCGTGCCCCAGGGTTGCTCAGCCGTATGTCAGCGGGGCTATAACGCTCAAAATCGGGTTTCGATGCCCGCTATGAGCAGAGCACAGATTGTGTAGTTTTATGTTTTACAACATACAAACAGACGATTATTGTAAATATCTAAAGCAATATGCCACAAGAGAGAAAATACGTATAGACTTTATTTGCCTACTGTCTCGACACACCTGTCGTACACTAATATTATCCTTCTACGGAGGCTCTGATTCCTCTTCTTACAACGCTATTGTTAATATGACAAAAAAAAAGAAATATAGTTATCAGTAGTGACAAATAGTGTAGAGCATTTCTACGTATTGTATATGAAAGAAAGAAAAAACATGTTCTTTTTAAACCGTTTGAACAGAATGTAGATATTTTTAGACGCCTTTTCTGGTGTAAACTTTAATATATTTCAAGGTAATTGACTTTCGTGCTTATTCTGTTATTGTAACTGATTGCAGAGCTAACTCCAATAAGTTTCTTAACTAATCCAACTCAGCAATGACTATCACTTAGAACAAAAATAAAAATAGCAAGCCCTAGAAGCTCAATGTGCTTGATGTAAATAAATTTATATCTATAAAGTGTTTCTTTATCAACTGTTATATATATATTATGTGTCAAATATTTCTTCAGGTCGAAAATTGAGTTTTTCCTTTTATGTTATAATAAACGTCTTGTAACGTTAAATGTTATTTTAACACTCAGTATTTCATAAAGTTTTCTTGTAGGAGTTTTACACAAATATTTATGAGTGCTGTGCGTAGATGTTTATCTCATAAAACGTATTGTATAATGGTATAAACTGGAGACCATTCACATACACGGTAAACGATACAGTCGGTACGTTAAATTGAAATAATTTTGGAGCCTCACCATGTCGTTACAGTCCATGTACCAACGTTCAGTTATGCTTGAGCTGACGACTGTGCATCTTGACAATAGCCTTGCAACGTATTTGCCATTGCAAAAATGCTCCGTATTAGAATGTTATGTACAAAGCACATCCTCTTCCTTGCTGGCTCTCTATAATCCATCTAATGTACGAGACCGATGGTTTCCATAAGCGTTGCGACTTAACCAGTATGTCTTCGAATGGAATAGCACGACTTTCAGTTTCATTTCCCAATTACTTGAAACATTTAAGGGTTGAACGGAGGCAACTTGTGTATACGTGTCTTATGTTGTTTTTGCAGACAGAGATTCTTCTTGATTGTGGGGAGGTTAGCGACTTTTGTCACTGACCTTTGTGTTTGTGGATTCTCACCTGATACAAGACATCGCACTTTACTAAATCTGACTTGGTTACGACTTGTGGTATGTATTATTTTTTTGGATGGTCTTTATGCTCCAAGTTGATCCATATCGCTTTGTTTTATAATGCCATAAAATATATGAGATACCCGGTTTTGAAAACCTAAATCCTTGATCTAAATACATCTTTATAGTCTGAGTGTAGGAGTATTTTGTGTCAGAAAAAGCTGTTACATATATTTCCCAGAAGTGATCTATTTTCGGTGGCATTACTCTACCTACGCAACGCCTAATAATGTTAAAATGTAATTCTGATACATTCCGTTCCAGCGCGACTTTATATTGCTGTGGTTGTCACATGATTTGCTGACTTGTGCATTAGAAATCGTTTTAACATAACATACGCAGCCTTCTGTAGCACTAAACTGTTGAAATTTAGTAGTCAAATAACATAATAATTTAATAACAAATGATAAATACTGAAAATGATGACGATAATGCTTAGAAGTATCCCCTGTTGATGTTTTCTGTATTTTTATCCTTCTTTTCCTCAATGTATTCATAACAAATATTTGAGAAGTTTTTATATTCCGTACAAATTCGGAATGTTCACGCGCTGAACCATTAATGTTTCCGTCCCTAAATAAACATTACTTTAACAAGGAAAAATAAAAGAAACTTCCCCCATTAAAGGAAATGTTACAAATGTATACTGATCATCGTGACAAAGTGTAATTTGGGGAACTGATTAAAACAATAAAATATTTGAAATGTTAGCTTTCTATAAAACAATGACGGTTATGGAAACATTAAAAAACGAAAGATCTGGTACTAATAATGGCCGAATCATCTCAATTACCGTAACTATGTTACATCATTGTTATATTTTTTTAATTGTGTGTAATCTGAAATAGAAGTATATTTTTATCTGTCTGGCTTAATATCTGAGCCCTTTTATATCATTTGAGCGTAAAATTGTGTGTGTTTGTTTGTTTTAGTGCAAAGCTACACATTGGATTATATACTTTTCGTTTGCCACGGGGAGTCAAACCGCTCATTTTAGTATTTAAGTCCATAAACTTACCGTTGACCCACCGGGAGATTTATGTGGTTAAAAACAGAAAGCTGAACTCAACCACATGGCTTAAAAATGAATATAAGTAATGTTAATGATTAAAAACATTGTTCATGTTCAAGAAACTGTTTTAACAGGTGTAAACGTTTAGATGGAAATTAATTATTAAAACACATACGATTTTTATTAACTGCATCAAATATTTAACGGATGCTTAGTGGCACGGTTGTATGTGCATATATATATATATATATGAATGCAACTTTAAAAATATTATTCTACATATTTTTATAAATTGGCCTTTGTGAATATAGACAGAATAAAGAATCTATTAAAAATCTAGCTACAGCTTTGGTATTAAAAATCAGTTTAAAAATGTAAAAACATGAGGTTTGTCACTGCGTTAAAACGTGCTAAAATGTATTAATAGTACTTTATAATAACGAATTTTTTGTCAGCACGTTAGAAATTTCGTCAACATAGTTAAAACTTTCCTTGGTGCTCGTAATCCGCTTACTACGTCCACATGTTGTAATCTTAAAAATAAAAATTATTCTAGTAAGTTAATTATTATTTCATAAATTCATTTTAATTGTTAGTATATTTCTTAGAGGTTGTTGTTGTTGTTTTGAAGTTAAGCACAAAGCTACACAATGGGCTATCTGTGCTCTGCCCACCACGGGTATCGAAACCACTTCTTCGAGGTAAAAGATAAAATATTTCAAACATTAAACAGCAGTATACCACAACGGAATTTCTTGTATTCTAAAACCAAAAATACTTTATAATGGAAGAAATAAAAACTTAATTTCAATCTCCTTAGCATTACAAGACAAAACAAAATAATTAAATGAGTAACTTTTTGTTATTAGCATGAAGTTATATGACGCTTTTTCAATAGACGACTTTGAAATGATAAATGATTGCTTTTACAGAAACTGACTGAATGTTTCGAAAATAAGACTCGTACTTTGATTTAATAAGCTAAAGTTCAGAGGTCTAAAATCTTTTTGATTTTTACAAGAGAGGAAAGAACACGAACACAAATAAAACAAGATTTATTGTTAGAAACGCCGATTACCTATCATAGGGCCCCCCAATGGCACAGCAGCATGTCTGCGGACTTACAACGCCTAGAAACCGGGTTTCGATACTCCTGGTAGGCAGAGAACAGATATCCCCTTGTATAGCTTTGTGCTTAACTACAAAACAAAACGAACAAACAAAACCTATCATAGGTGATTGTAAAATTCTTAAGAAGGACAGCTTTATTTGTCAAACATGTGATGCTAAAGATTGCTTTGATAATACGAAGCTTTCCAAAGATAGATTATTTAAACTTACCACAAAGAAAATGTATTGCTAATGTTTCTTTGAAATAGTGAAATTGTTTTCTTAAAATAGTCATTCCTTTGAAATACTTCAACTACCTTTTTCTTGCTGTTAAATTTCAATTACATCAGAATTGTTCGTTATAAATTTTTACGTTTAATTTGTTTGTTTGTAATCAAGCACAAAGCTACACAACGGGCTATCTGTGCTCTGCCCACCACGGGTATCTAAACCCGGATTCTAGCGTTGTAAGTCCGCAAACATACCGCTGTGCCACTGGGGGGCTTTTACGTTTGATGTCAAAAAATGTTTTAACAACGTAAGCTTTAACTGAAACAAAATCTCCTAAAACAAATACTAATAATAAATTAATTTTTATGAGCTTTGTAATTAGATTTACTTATTTCTCATGGCTAACCAGGGTGTTTCACCCAATTTAACAGGAAATTACAAACATTATACTATGTATGTGAATTGCACGAAACAGTCTGATGCATTTCTTTTAAAGTATACAATGTCCAAACCAAAAGAACCATTAAGAAAATATCAAGTAGTCATAAACCGCACATAATTATGTAAGAGATTGTATTTATGAACTAAATTAAAACATAAGACAATAGGTTATTGTTAACTCAACAAAATACATGTAAAAAAGTATTATTGTATGGCAAATGACATATAGTGAAACACATACATTTATCATAATGAACTGGAAGAATGAGGATGTCAATACTTTTTGGGTTGATAATTTTTACCTTCTTCATTTTCGTTGTAAAAGACAAATACTTATGAAACGAATCATAGCCTGTGGTTAATTCCGTTAAACCATAAAATGGAAACAATTTTACATTTCTGAAAGAAAGAAGGTGGCAGGATTTACATGTTAGTTTATCTTGTAAAAATCCAATAAAAAATTCTTTATCAACGTCAAAAAACAACGTGTAAGTAAAGTTATTATTGCTATGTCTTATGTATTGTCAAAAAACTTGATTCAAAATGGGTGGGATGTTATCATGGCAGCATTGGTAAGTACAAGTCTTTCAGCTGGAGTCATTAGGAATTGACAGATAGCTCACTTGTAAATTTATTGAAAATTAAAAACTTGATATTTTGTTGGATAACTACACATACCGCATTTTTTGCAACAGAATAGTTGGCTGAAGTTATACACCACGAGGAATTACTGTGATTGGTCACTGTATTATTGACAAACTCCCATGATTCGTTTCAATATTAGCATGAATTCGGTGTGCCGTAAACCCTGCAAATGTACGACTTTCTTGATAATTTTCAGTAATATATTTTGTGATGTGTGGAAAAGAAATCTTATGGATAATGTTTAACTGATTATCGTAAAGCTTTGGACAAAATGTACCGACGTTAGGAAAAACGTGACCTCGTGCAAATAAAAAGTCTGGATTCTCAGTAACCATGTTGGTAATTCAAGTGATAATATATAATTCCATTAATATCTTGTCTAACTCAGTTATAGCATGTTTCCAAGGAAATAAACAATCGCTTTACTCTTGATTGAAGTATAACTAACCAATGCTTGAGTGCTAAAACAAAAACCTAACGATTCATAATAGCTAGGTAGTGTCTCTACGCTACCTCTTAACTGAGGAAGAACAGCTCAGTAACTACATAAGGATAACGATTTTCTTGGCTTCTCTCAAACTTTCTTCTCTAAGAATCGCTTTCGTAATTTTGTTTGCAGAATATAGTCATTTATTTCTAGTAATTACTATAACTTTCTTTATAAATTATTTTCAACATTGTGCTATTGTTCTATTGCTCCACAAAAAATCCCGACTATTCAATAAACGCACTATAAAAATATCTTTCCAATCGGTCAAAAGAAGACATATATTACACAATTTTCATGGTGATTGATGGTGACAATTGGAAAAAATCGTCACAGACAGACATTCAGACAGAAATTGTTTATGTTAAAAATTATGTTTGATGTGATGTTTACTCTACGACACGAAAACTTCAACTTCCAAATAATTTATTTTATCGTAGAGTTTTTTTACTCAAGAGATGTAGATTTAAATGTGCACTTGTAATAAAGCCTAGTAATTGTCGAACTTTATGAATTAACGTGATAATTAATGCGACAGTGCATAAAATATTTAAATATAGTTTGTAAGCAATGCTCTTTTTATATCTATATCTGGCTCATTTACAAATTTAGTGAGATTTTGAAACATATTCTAAAATAGGACGAAAATTATCTATATAAGGCCCAAAGTGCTATATGTATGATTGTTTTATTCTACTGAGCTTTTCACAGAACTGTACACGAAAAATATTCTATGGTTCTGTAAAGTGACCTTTAAACTCTAATCTCCACGAAATAAACTTGAAGTATCTAACACATATATTCTGTGGTATCTTACAAGATTTAAATATTCAAAATTAGTACTCTATTCAACGTCTTTGATATACATATACATCCGAAGATATGAATTATTCCCCGAACATTTTTGTCAGTAAAGTAGGTGAGGAATAAAAGTGATTTTAGGTGTAAAATTATATCCAACAAATATCCCTAACCATGCACACGGTTAAAAGTATTAATGATAAAAATACTTTATTTTGGTGAATTGTTGCAAACCCAAGCTAGTCTTTGCTGCGGACATCAAAGACAAAAACACAAGTGTAGGATGATTTTGAATAGAAGTTTTACTATGCTACGCTGGAAATTTTTATTATTCTTAAATTGAACCTCACTTGACAGCTGGGAAACATTGTATTTTAATTTAATGTAATCATCAATTCTACCTTGTTAAAATTCATAAATCTGAAGCCATAACTATCTTTTTGTTTGCATTTTTCCGTTGATGTTTTCTATGAATTGAAACTTTATATTCATTTATTAAAATTACTAATGTACAGCATAAATTCAACATGAATAATGTTTCCATTTAAAACCATGAACAAAAGTTTGAATATAGTTTTGGGTACTGAGGAATGATAAGAACAATGACAAATTACATATGGAAAATATACGTATATAAAACAATAAATGCGTATAAACCACACGTGAAAGTTTTAGTTGAAATCCAACGAAGTATACAGTGCCAGCAATAATTTCTTGTATTATGTAATCGTAAATGCAAATAACGACACAGACACACACAGTACCTAAGAAACAATAGTGTGAATAGGGTGTAAGCATTCCAAAAGGAAGCATATCGCATCTTCCCATGTATAATAAGTACAAATATCATACCAACAAATAATAAATTGATACAATGTATTAGAAATATAGAAGGAAAAGATACTGTATTTAGAGTTACCCTTTTTTACAGATATATTTGCAGTAAGGGAGATTCGTAATTTGAAAGATTCGATTTTACTAAAACATGAACATAAATTGAAAAACTTCTAGGTTTAAGGTCTTGTTTTAGGGCAATCATACGTGTAAACTTTAAAACTTTTTTATAGTAAAATGTATTGGTAATTTTAAAAGTCTGTCCATAGTTAATCCTTTATTTCAACTAGAATAAGTATTCCAGATATGAAGTCTGTTTAAGACTTAAGATGAGGACTTGTGGGCATACATACACCTCGAAGCCATATTAATTACGTTGAATTTAAGTAGTCATCAAAAGAAATGTTCCTTCTAATCTATTACAACAGTATTAGATGTTTTCTTCTAAAGAATTAAACAAAAACGCAATCGACTATGTACTCCACATTCATCGTACATAAAATTATCAAGAACTATTTTTATACATTGTGTAGAAAGTCGTTGGTACTAGTTTAGAATGTTTTTCTTTTACTGTGAAATAAATTATTTGTTTCTTCGCGTGGTATTCATTTGATAAAAGTAGAGTTTATCTTTTAAAAACGATCAACTTTCTTGTTTAATGAAATAAATTACATATTTTGTTTTCCACTAGAACTCTGGTCTATAGATCAATAATATCCTTTAACGCAAGAGAACAATAGGTTAAGTATATCATTTTTCTCGATATGAAAGAAATATCATAGAATTGGTCTCCAACACATTACCTTTATTTCTGTATTTAAAAAAGTTCTGAACTCAGTTCAGAACCAACGTGTAAACTTTTATTCGTTAGTTTATGTTTTCATCTCTCTGCGCAATACCTTAATGTTTGGGATTTTTTTATTTCCTCTCCCAACTTTTACTCAATGAAATACTGTAAATGGTATAGGAAGACAAGAACATCATGAAATACTGATATAACATGTGTGTCCAATCAGTCTGTAAGGTTTAAATATAGAAAGAATTAGAGGGGCACTCAGTACAGTGCATATCTTCTCCCTCAGCGTTGATCATATTCGGCCCTCAAAAAAAAGAAGAAAATGTGTTCGTATGTCC
>NW_013665694.1:1086295-1088136 GCF_000517525.1 Limulus polyphemus | reverse complement strand
GAAACGTTTATCCATGATCCCTTTTTGTCAGTAAACAATGTTGTATATCATAAGTATTGCTATTATACAGATTTATGTTTATGATGGACATATAAAACCTCAAGAAACAAGATTATTAAAAATTGTTAATTTTAAAAGGGGAATAGGGATCTTTCAAAAATGATAGAAACAAGATAGGTAGCTTAAAGTGAAAATGCAATCGGTAAAAACAGTAAACAAACAAGCTAAAGGCTTGAGAGATAGTGTTGACATTATTTCCTTAAGCTAAAAATCCCCATTTTGACTCACCTAAATATTACAGCTTTAATATTTAGATATTGTAGGTAGAGTAGTCATCCTATGTGTAGTTTTAATAATCTTGTTTAAGTTACTTTTAAACAATTTTAACTAATTTTTCTTTTGTTTTTGCAACTTTCGAATTCTGGATTTGCGTTTTTTAATTTTTTTAATATTGAATTTACTTATTATTAGAAAAGTGTCTGATATATTTTTACTAATAAACCATCTATTGTTTCATGTGGGTTATAATAGATAAATGGCACGTTTTTTATCATTTCACTGAAGAACTTGAATATATTTTGCTATGATTATGGCTATCATTCTCTTAAATAATATATTAGAATAAATTTTGTTCCTTTTCATTCTTGCTTTATTTTAAGTTATAAGAGGTGATTTGTGTTTCACAGGAAAAATATTCTAAAAAATACTTTATATGTGATTATGAAACAAACTGTTCGCCTACAAAAACGTTGAATCTATTTTACTAAATGAACGCTCAAGACATCGAAAGAATAATGGAGATCGATAAAAGTTCTAGGATTAGGCATGAACGATTACAAATACGCAACTGAACTAGTGTGCATTATGACATTTCTGATACTAAGTATAATCTCAAATGTTTTCATGATTTTGACATCCCTGAGTTTAATAACAAGCACATTTACATGCGTATTTGTTAAGGTTTCTCCATGGTGAGCTATTCAAATTGTTAGTTAAAAAACAAAATAACTCATATTTGTGGATGTAAGTCAGAAATAACAAATACAATAATTTAGTTTTTTCTTAAATACAGAAGCTCGAGTTTAACAGTGTTCCTGAAAAATTTTAGGACAGATATTTTATTTATTTATTATTACACAAATTTGAGGAGGAAACACATTTATACGACTTCGTTGTCATACCTGTTTATCACAAATTAAGTACAATATCGTTTGATTTTAAGTTAATAATAAGTAATATAGTATCAAACAATAATTTAAGAAATTAAGTCATGTGATGGACTTATAATTCTATATTTATCTTTTATAAAATTAAATTTATATTTAGAAATATTCATAAATTATACCGTTAAATATGTATTGCGAAACTCCCGTCTGTTCCCTAAAGTTGTAGAGGGTTCTCGAGTGTAAGAATCAACAATATATGTGTGTACGTAAACGCTAATGTAACTTTGTATTATTACGTAATCTGAATTTTCGAGAAACTCTCCACTCGCCTATATATATAGCCAACGCGCCGCGCCTAAAAAGAGTTGGTATACTATAAACTTCGGAAGCTATAACTGTGATTGTTATAACGCTTATTAATCAGGACACTTCAGATACTTGACCAGGAGCATTTATAACTTTCAAACATTACAAATCATTTAATTTCAGTGGATTCACATCGGACATTAGTAATTGTACGAAAATATTATATAACTTCAGCGGTAAAAGATACTCAACCTGCAATCGGCGTGTGATCAGCGAGAATTATAGCTCCCTATTAAGTGAATTGTACCTACGTCAATTCGAAATTAACTCGCTCATCATGAACCCTCGATAAGATATCAAGGAAGTTCC
>NW_013665694.1:1075675-1085569 GCF_000517525.1 Limulus polyphemus | reverse complement strand
GTTCCAGACTAGAAAGAATACTTTATAATGCTTGTAAGTTTGTAAAACTATTTGTAATAACTGTTATTGTAAATTGTGTTATTGTTTGTATATTAAAACATATTTGTATTAAAGAAAGAAAACTATGTGTATTAATCTTGTTGGCAAATATCATAAATTGGATATATATCGGCATACATTTAATTACTAAGTCCAAAGTACAAGTTAACTCAGCTTCAGACCTTTCGAAATTGTAATACGTAACAGTCAATAAGTAATAAGTGGTATAGTATGAAGTCCTAACAGAACAAGTAACAGTCAACATTCCATCAAATAGCAAGTCTGTTAGTGATACTCATTCTGTAACAGAAAGGATCTTCGTACACTGATTTCATAGTTCACAGTAAGGGAAATGATTCTCTTACATTGACTGTATAGTTCACAGTAAGGGAAGGGAATTTTCTACACTCATTTCACAATTCATCGTTACTCAGGACCTTCTTACACTGATTTTAATTTTGTGCTCCTTTAGCTTCGTCAGAATGTATTTTTTCTTCTGCAGTTCTATTTTGTATTATTTACTAAACGAAATTTCAAAATTGCGATTTATTTGTTTGTTTGTTGTAATAGCTGTGCTCTGCCCCTCGCTGGTATAGAACCCTGATATTTAGCGTTATAAGCTCGCAGACTTACGCCGAGTCACTGAGTGTTGATTGAAGTTTAGATTGAATACCATTACATACGCAAAATTATTTATTTGCCTAAAATAACAATTTTAATCCCAGTAAAGTTAGCAAAAATTCAATTCCCTTCTGTTGAAATATCCAACAGAAGCATAAGATAACGTCTTTCTTATATTGCGTATTTACTAGCCAAGTATTATTTCTTCGACAACACAGATACGTTGTGTACCTATATATATACTTAATGCATAGAATAAGAGTACTGATGAAGATACGTTACGTAAAATAAGTAAACGGAATACATCATGTAAACCATAACGATGGACCTATAAATGAGGATGTGGCATGAGAACTCATCGTAATGTCAAAATTATTTATAAGAAATAGACTGCAGCGTTTAAGGTTTATGAATATAAAAAAATTCGAGTTTTAATTACAAAAAGTAAAAATAATGAACTGGTAATTTCTGTGTTTTTAATTCAGGCTACACGAAAATAGGATAAGGAAGTAGATATTCGTCATTTAAATTCAGTTTTATATCCATTTCTGAAAACTTTATTACGGATTTCGTTTCGTTGTTATAAGTTATGAAAGCGAGAAATAAAATTAGTTTCGGTAGCTTATAACTATATTTGCAAGTTGAAGTTGGATTGTTTATTTCAATCACAATGATGAAGGTGTTAAGATTTCATAAATGTTTCGCAATACCTTTCGCATGGCAGTGAAACACTTCATTATAATGAAAATGGTTTCCAATTTCTGACTATTGGTCAGTCAAATAACTAATAATTGAGTTCCTACCGTTTTGTCCCCAAATGC
The DNA here is from genome assembly GCF_000517525.1 of Limulus polyphemus. NCBI lineage: Eukaryota > Metazoa > Arthropoda > Merostomata > Xiphosura > Limulidae > Limulus > Limulus polyphemus. Next base: position 1,084,088 of record NW_013665694.1, on the reverse strand, counting down.
CTCGAAAAAGCAGTGCAAGAATACAGTCTGTCCAACTTGTGTCGTCACATTTGTGATGGTGATGTCAGAAAAAGAAGGCTGATTCTGAGAGCGGCTCTTGAGACTGTTGAAGATTTTTCTCAATGGTTCTTCATGCTGCCACAATTCTTTTTCCGACCACAGGTTCGGCTGTTGGGTGCTTACAGAAGGAAGTAATGCGTTCGCAACGAATACTGCAAATAGGAAAATATAAACAAATTAGAAAAAGTCTTAATGTATCACAAAAAGGAAAGGATATTACAGAAGAATATATATATCCCCCATTAGCTAGCTACTAAGAAGCTTTCAAATGTCTGATTAGGTGTATATAAAATAATATTTGGTTTTAGTTATTCTTATGTTAAAATAAGATTAATTAATGATTTTTGAACCAAAGCTTTAAAGGAAACACAAAATATTTATTGTTGTTAATTATGAAGCCTAAAGCTACACAACGGTTTGTGCTACGCCCACCGCATGTATTGAAATCATATTTTTAGAGCTATCAGTCCTCAGACTTACCGCCGAGAAACCAGAGGGCAAATACAAAAGATATACATCTTGCTTTTATTTTCTTACATTTTTTCTGTTGAAATTAATTGTTAGAAATGCTCATTTGATAACAAATATATCACATATATATTATATGAGATGTTAGAATCACCATAATTGCAAAATTTTAATTTCTTGAGACCTTTTAAATCTTTGATTGGGAAAAAGAGTAAAAAAATTACATATTATGATTAAAGTAAGTTGGTGCAAGCGATTTATCTAGCAAAACAATTTATATAATACTGGTCCTTGATGGGTCAGCACGAAGTCACCAGACTTACGACGTTAAAACCTGGAGTTTGATTCCCGAGGTGAACAGAACAAAGATAATTCATTGTGTAGCTTTCTGCCAAAACACCAATAACGTATATTTTAATAAAATATCTGTTTGGTTAACGCCCTTGTCGTGACACATTACGTCATAATTGTATTTTACATCATTCTTAAGTTTAAATGTTTTTGAAAGTTGCCTCAGCGTACACGTGGTCGCTGTTATCTATTAACTAGAAAATAAAATAAAATTCACATGAAATGGTTAATATTATGTTAAGTTAAACTTAGAATTTTGTTGTTCAATGACATTGGCTGTTTTTGATATACATGACTTCTCAACATTAATAAGATTAGTTAGTTAGTTTGTCATTAAGCACAAAGCTACACAATAGGCTATCTGTGCTCTGCCCACCACGGGTATCGAAACCCGGATTCTAGCGTTATAAGTCTGCAGACATACCGCTGTGCCACTGGGGGGCACATTAATAAGAAGGTTGTATCATAAAATTTACTCAAATCCTGTTGTGATTCATTCATTAACAAAAGTTTCATATCTTTAGTTACCATAAAATTCAGTTCAGCATCCTAAGCCTAAATATAAGCAATTCAAGAATCTGCTGTCGGACACATAACACGTAAATGCATAAACCGAAAGAGGTAAAAAAAATGAAGATTTTGAGAAATAAACATGGAGTTATAAAATGATTTAGACTTAGTGCGCCATTATTAAAAAAATATAATTAGGAATTATCTTTTATCCGGTCTTTTATGTACTGTATCTAACAACCTTAATTAAGGTTGACAAGAACGTTTGCAGGAAAGCAGACTCCATCTTTGTATGGTAGGGTTTGTTTCCACAGCTTATGCTCGAATTCATTCTACATGTTTTACATTGTTCCGTTTTTGTCTAAGAGCATTGTCGTTTATTGATAATATCCCCTGCCCTTGTCAATAATGGAACAAGTTTGGGAAAAATCTTTATGGTGTCGTGTGAAGTCGTATAGTGTTGGTTGGTGTGAAGTGAGGGACGTTATACACACTTCCTGTTTTTAACTGCATGTAAATTCTTCTACTGATAAATATTCAAGGTTGGAGTAAAATTAGTCTCTTGACGACTAAAATTAAACTTTATAAACACAAAGGAGTGTAAAATGTCAAGTAATGGATAAATAAATAAGGAACTTTATTGGGTTTAGAGGTGTATATAAAACCTTATCTAAGATTGAGAAAAATGTAGCATCCTGTACACCAATATACTTCAATAAATATAACTTGCTTTATAGGATAACACGTCTGTAAATAACGTACAAAGAGATAAAATAATTTGTTGAGGTTTGCATTCAAATAAAGTTTGGTCATTTACTGTTTTGTTTCATCCGTATTAAATAATTTCACGTTTACGCTTTTGAAAAATATGTAATACTACAACTGCTTCAAGGTTCATTCAGTATGAAAACTTGTACTCAAAATATGCCTCCATATTCTCATTTGTTAGTGGAGGAACGAATAATGCCAGTGATTTACGTCCTGTTGACAGCGAAGATGAACAGTTGTGGTATTCAGAATGAAATATAATAGCCAATTACATTATGCTTTTCGTGCTTTCACAGAATAAATGATACAGCGACACAAATTACAGAACTGAGTCCTAGAACGAGTATTAAATCAGTAACAGTTTTCAGTAAAGGTGATCATATCATTAGACACATGAAAGTGATCAACAGGCCAGAGCCCTTTTGTTTGGACTTCGTGTATTTCCAGCTGTGTTAGGTTTAGGTCCTAGAGAACACTGCTTATCAGTCAATGTCCTTTTGACCCGAGTTGTCATTGTTTGCAGAGTTAGATGTAATTACAGTAATCTAAAATATCATTTGCGTAAAAGAGCATTTTAAGAGTGTTTCACAATATCAACCATTTTACATCACATAATGATTCACACCATAAGTTGATTTACAGAAATGTCTTTAAATAAAGTGTTACGAAACTTCGCCTCGAATTTTTGTCTTTTTTTACTATTGAAAAAATAATTCACAAAAGTGGACAAATTAGTCAATAAATTATCGGAAAAATTGGTGTTAGAAACAGGTTAAAGTTCTCCCCGGTGTCTCAGCGATTAGTCTTAGGGCTTTAACGCTAAAAATTGGGTTTAGATACTCGCGGTGGGTAGAGCACAGATAGCTCTTGGGGCTTAACTACAAAACAAACAAACAAACTCTACATTTAATAACAAACAAATTATTATTATTCTCAATTTGTCCATAATCTATAAACATTTGAGACTTAAGCTCTTTCTCGAATGTGGATTTATACAGTACATCACATCAAAATGATTTTGAATATGCAAATCAGTCAGTCATATGACACCCACAGCCGATATAAATTTACGGTTGGATGGTATCTTTCAGAACTACATTTTTCACACTGTTGGGCGTTTTATAGGTAGTGTGATGCCATTGAAAGTGATCGCTTTTAGGAGGTGTATGTAACGACCCTTTCCACGCAAAATATTCATACAGTTTATAAAGACGTCTTCAGATCGAGAATTTGGAATTACAAAACGGAGATGTCCCTTAATTAATACTTAATGACATTCGAAAACAAATGGATATGGTTCAACTTGGGGCACCAACACATCCAGAAAGATATCTGCAAAAATTTGTACCCCAGCCGCGGTAAGCAAAATGCAGTCTTATATTCAGTAAGGGATCGAACTTCGATTACTATCGCTTATACATCGGAAAACTACTTTATATTATTGTATATCTAACTTTGAATAAAGTTTATCTCATTACACAGAGGTTCCTTACGTTATATCAAAACGATTTTACAGTTTCATCACGTCGTTACAATCCATGTTGCCACGTCTGGTCATGCTCTATCTGACTATCGTGCTCTCGACAATAGTCCTGCAACGTATTTTCCATTGCAAAAGGCTCACTCGTAAGACTGTCGTATTCAAAGCGCACCCTTCCTTCTGGGTGCTGTCCATATGCATTTAGTGTACGAGGACCTCTATTTTCCGTACGAACAGGTCAAAAACACAGAAATCCAGAGGCGCTGCAATGGGATCTCAGCTTGACCGGTATCTATTTGTATCGAATTGCATGAATACTCGTTTAATTCTCCAGCTGCATGAGGTATGCGCTAGTTGAACAAAAGCTATGACTGTAAGCTTTATCTTGTTGAACCCATATCTAGTTGTCCGCGTTTCTAGACCGATATCTTTCTTGGTTATGTTGAGTACTGTCGCTTGGGGCACGTGGACGGATTTTGCCATTGATTTTAGTGTTCATGTGTTCTCACCTGTTATACTACACCCTACTTTGTTTACCATGGCTGAGGTACAACTTCTTACAGACCTCTTTCTGCGTGGTCCTGGTGCTACAACTTAATCATATTCCTTTGCTTTCCAGTGCCAGTACTCTTGTCTTCAGAAATTCTAAATCCGCAATCTGAACAAATGTTTATGATCTGAGTGTATGATTATTTTTCATAGGAAAAGGCTGTTACATACCCTTCATTAGCATCACACTACCTAAGAAACAAGAAGTATGCCAAAATGTACTTTCAATACATGCTGTTCCACCAGGACGTTATATCAACTGTGCGTCCCACGTGACACGTGACTTGCTGATTTAATTTACTTTTTTGAAATCGTTTTAATATAACGTTAACATAATCAACCCTCTGTATACATAAGAATATGATTATGAAATGATATTAAGATATAGTTGTGTGTGTGTGATATGATAATGAAATGATATTAAGATATAGTTGTGTGTGATGCCATATGCATAAACTGAGATCATATCCTGTGTTCTTCGTCAGGTCGGATAGACACCAATATTCGCAAAATACTTATTACTAAAATGGCCAAAGTACTTTATAATGTATTATATGTCAGTCGGTAGGAGTTTAGTTTTTGTTCACCTTTTGTTTTACTGTAGTTGATGCAAGAGCGGTCAGTGTCTAAGGAAGCGAGCTTGGTGTGATTTGATACTTATGCAAGTAAGACAGTAGTTTTATTATCATGGCCTTTCTTTATATACTTATATTTTAATTAAAGTTATTGGGAAGCTGCGTCGTAGCCCAAATCCTTTTCTCTATATTTTCTCACATCTTTAACCAGCTGGCGTTTCCTTTAGCATGACCCTCGGGTTGCTTGACGAACTCTGGAGCAGCAAAATGGTAAAATGCATATTTTGGTTTTTATAGACCAATGATATTTATGTGACCGGAAAATATTAGGCCGTTGCTTGGATGTCAGATATGAGAAAGTTTCTGTGTAGAATATCAAATATATGGACACCTCTTTTTTCTTGTTCATATTTATTATTTAATTCTTTGTGTATAGAATGTAAATACTGGTTTATGTTACTCATAATTGCAAAGCTGATTACTTTCCTAATGAAAACAAAGGAGGTTGAAAGAGCTAAAAGTATTTTTTTTACATAAGTCGAACGTTTTGGAATATATTTATTCCATCACTAGCCAAGTTTGAAATTTTTTTGTGCCAACAAGCTTTCAGACTTCGCTGATAATGGAATAATTGTATTATAAAACGTTCAACTCATGTACATAAAATGTTTATGTCTTCACAGTCTTCTTTGTCTTCATTAGTACATTTCCTCTTCCCCTCTGATGAATCTTTCGTTATTTTGATTTGTGATTTTAATTAATTTTTTATGGTTGTCTTCTCAATGCTCTTCAATGTGAATTTAAGTGTTCATTTTGCAATTTGTGTTAGGCATTATTTTTTTCTGGTTTCATATTCCTTATTCTGAGTTGTTGTAAGTATACTTTAGATAATATGTTTTATTTCTGTCAATGAAATGAATATTCTTTGGTTGATTTCACTGAATTATGCATATATTCTTACACTGTTGGATCTGTCTTTCATCACTGTTTACTAATTTAGTTTTACAACAAACTTCTGTATGTTTGTGTAAATTTTGAGTCTGGTTTATATCCCCATTCCTAGAGCAGATGTCAAAGAACCACATTTTATATTGCAACTACCATCAGCATCAGACACATACCAGATAAACTGTGACAAACGTGAAAACACAAAAAAAAAGCGACGAGGATTATAAGTCGTAAGAATGAGATGTTTTTTTTGTACATCAAGAGCGATCGAAAATCATGAATCACTAAAAATAGCGTTGAAGAAATATATCAACTCAAGTAAAATAGCATAATAATAACAACAACAAAAGGAAAACTATCTATTATACATCATTGAAACTCGCTGCCACTTCATAGGAGACGCTTTTTTCTTTGTAATTACGTTTGCACTGCTGGTTTCTTAACAGAGATAAAATGTTCTTCATCCAATCATTCTACCTCTAAAATCAATTAAGGAAAGAAAAAGTAAAAGTTGAAATAGCGAGCTAAGTATGGTTTTCAGGAGAAATGAGCGTTTAATCAGTCCTTTGGTGTTTTGTCTATGGTCTCGTATCCTTAGTTGTGCCAGTGCTTAACGAACAGACGCGATCGATTTAAGAAAATTCATTAACTTTCGATGAAGTGGCTATTTGGTCGTTAAAAAAACCTTACTGTAAATGGGCAGAAAAAGTTAGTTGAGTTGTTTAATCTCGTTGCATGTATAAATAAATTCTGTCTCAAGTGTAGCGCATGTTGTATTGGTGATAGAATTAGAAGCAAAACAAGAAAGTGTAAATAAATTATCGCAACAATTGATAGTAAAAACTTTACTTAAAAAGCAGGGGGACAGCAGATCGCTAATCTAAACTATTTGGATACGTGAAGACATTAATATATAGAATATATTTTTTTAACATATTAAACTATTTAAAGATGCACAACGCGATTCAAAAGTACATTCATCCACATGTTTTGGTTGTTTTTGTCTTCCTCTATATATTGAATCCAAAAACAACAAACATTTCATATCGTCAACACTATTCCATCGCCATGGTAACTTCAGATGACAAATTATATTTTAATGCAATTTAATTTAATAGTCCTCTGAAGTCTTATTGAAGTACTGACGAAAAAAATATCATTTGTTGCAAATGCAAGAAAAATATATTTTCCAAACTTGTAACTTTGTGCTTTTGCTGAAGTTGTTAAAACATTTACAAAATTTCACTCTACTTTGTGGAATAATATGTGTCTGTTCATTAGGTATTAGTGTGAGTCCAAGCTAGTATATTCACATATTAAGTTTTAAGCAATTATATTTTAAAAAATGTTAAAGTCCTTTAAAAACGTGTAAAACTTTCTAACCAAACAAAAGCCGTTTAAGAAGTAATTCATATTACTTTTAATCCCTCAAAAATACATTTTTCCCGATTCTCTTTTATTCGGTATTATTCGTAATATAGTAATCTTATTAATGGAAGATATATTAGTCTTCTTTCTATAATTTAAGTGTTAAGTTTAAGTTACATTGTCTCCCTCTGCTTAAATCTAAAACATGCTCAAGTGACTAAAACGTGTTGCTCATTTACGTTTTTAACGAATCAACTGCAGCAAGTCACCATGTTAAACAGTAATCTACATGGAAATGTAAAGTACAACAATCAATATTACTCTAACCAAGCCATTTCGCTAGAATGTCGATTTTCGATGAAGTTAAAGAACCCGTGAACTGAATTGAAGGCACATGTGCGTTGAAAGCAGCAGAGAATGATAAGAACAGGCAGTCAGCTTCCCTGCAGCGTAGTTTTAATAAACCAAGCTAGCTTCTATTAAGGGTTTCATTATTAGATTGTTTCTGTGTATACGGACACGTGGGATGCTTTTATTGGACAAGGGAAAAGTTTTAGAATTGATTTATTATAAAAGTAAAAAACAAACAAAAAACTAATTCAGTTTCTACATAAAATCTATTTCCTAGAACTTAAGGTTATCAAATTTAAATAAATCTTATTAGGAATGACTTCGTTAAATCTTGTAAGTCTAATCTATAATTGAAATGATATTCTAAGAGAATAACACTTAGTTGTTGATATAGGCCTTCGAAATTCTTTAGAAATTCAAATTTAATACGGATCCAAAGGTGCAAGATTCGAAACGTGTTGCCACAGAAAAGGCTTCACTCTGGGTGTTTTGTAAAAGTGAAATCCAATTCCGACTGGTTACCTTCTTGCTTCTGATTAGTAATTCAAAACAAGTGTGGCTATAATTGAACCCTGATGTCTCACATGAACATGGGGTACGGTTTAGGCTGAAAATTTATTTCTGTTTTACGTACAGTTTATTTCATTTATGGACATTTTCAATTTCTTTCCAGAAAGGCAGATAGACGATTAGAACACCCACTGAAAGTTTGTATTCGATACTTTCGACTGCTTTTCGGAAGTCGACAACAGGCAGACACATAGTAACAAGAAGGGTAATATAACTACTGCCTGTCGTTCTACTCCGTGAAACGTTCAAGAAGATAGCTGAAAGCTTGTATGAATAAACAAACAAACAAACTGAACGTGAATGATAACCAATGTTGATATTATATTTCTGTAATAATGAGCTTATAAATTCTAAGTGTATTGAAAGAATTCGACTTAATTGTATAAATTTTGTAAAGTTGGCCATGCGAGTGGCA
>NW_013665694.1:1072969-1075178 GCF_000517525.1 Limulus polyphemus | reverse complement strand
CACATATTAACTTAATACTTTCTAAGTTTATTAAAAAGGTTTCTAGTAGACAAAAAAGTGTAATTGTGTAGAAGTTATTAAAACTTTATACTTCTTTATATTCAAATAAAAAATTCTCAAATTTAACACAGCCGTAAGTTTTAAAAATAATCAGTTTGATACGCATTCACTATCTAGGCGATTAGAAAATGAAAGTAGCTGTAGTTAGCGTTAACGAAAGAAGGTTAAAAAAAGCACTGGTTGTAATGTAATTAATTAGTTAGTTTGCTTGTTTATAGCAATAGTACTATGGCTATCTCCCGCCGTCTGTAGTTTTGAATTACTGATCACAGGTAAGGCAACCAGCAGCAGCACCCACAGCCAACTCTTAGACTATTCTTTATCTACGAATACTGGATTTGACCGTCACAGTATAACACCATCTTGGATGAAATGGTGAACATGTTCAGCACCGGGTTGACGTTCAACTTAATATGAAGAAATATAGAAAAAGTCGGAGGTTCAGTTAACCCTGAACTCAAATATACAACATGATGAAATAACTGTTCGGAATGTAGTTTGCTTCAAACTTAATTTAAAAAGAATTGGAAAGGGTTAAACAAAGTAGCACAAATAATACGATAATAAAAGAACGGAGTGCAGGTATTGTGTAACTTGAAAGAATAAACAGCAGGGGTGTAGTTAACATTCAATTTAAACTGAAATGACAAGGAGAGATAGGAAGCAGAGTGGTTGAATAAGAAGAATAACAAAGTAGAGTGTAAGTAAAAATGAACTTAAGATTAGAGAGTTAGAAAATATAGAAAATAATTTAGGTATTACTGAGTTTAAAGTGAAAGCGTGAAGACAAATATGGCGCAGAAGGCTTAGCTGTCAAGTGAGAATGGGATTTAGGGTGTAATCGTCTCTTAGTTTGAATAAATGAATAGGAAACAACGGGATATTCAAGCTATAGTTAACATTTATTGTGCAGGAAAAGGATATAAAATTGTGAAGTTAATGCCTAATTTGAAATAAGAACATGAAATAAAATAACGAAAGGACGAAATAAACCTAAAATAATGCAACCGATTGATTGTGTATTTTACTACTGTGCTCATTTTACACGCAAATATTTTCAATATAGAGTTAAGAATCGGCTTCAGCTAATACCCTTTGATTATAATAACTGTTTAATTCATTAATGTGGGCTATTATAAATAAAGGGGCGGAGCTAAGTTTGCTCTAGATTTGTTTTATTTGGTAAATTACAAATTTAATTGTAATTTTGAAGCTAATAGCATAAACATTTATATATTAGGCTGTACCATTAAATCAGTTTTTAATTGTTTTTTTTTACCCATTGCAGAATATTTTTGTTATATTTTAAAGTTAATTTACGGAAATAAATATTTCGTGACGAATACCTAAGTATATATGCTTTGAAGCTGTCGATCAATTGCAATGCAATATATGTATAGATTTTTGAGAACAAATGTACATGTTTATCTTATTTTGTAATGAAAGGCAAATCATGGTATTAAATGTCAATTAAAGAATAGACAAAAAAAGATATGTAATCAAGTAAGTGATTTGATAGAGCCATTAAAATATCTGTTTCATCAGTTTTATTCTTTTTTTTTTTGCTTAAATAATGATACCTAGTAGTATGCTTTTGACTAAATATAAACTTGAAAATACATTTTGAATATCTTAGCTGAAAAAGTAATCAAAACACAATTTTGTACGATATCAATTAGGTTTATTTTTATTCCTCTCCACTGTAGCAAAATGTTAAACCAACCAATCAAAAAACAAAACTAAACAAAAACGAACAACCATTACTAAGTTATTAAAGTTGAGAAGCACTTTGAGTCAGCGTCAGATCTTTGAAGTAAATCTGATTATATTCATGTAATAATTGAATTTATTATAAATAACTCCTGCGCTATATGAAATTTAAGAGTGATAAAAATCTTAGGTGTACAAGATGCTAATATATGAAACAAGTGTATTACTTATAGTAACGAAAGAAGTAACAAAATAAACTACGATTATTCCTGGAAGAGTAAAACATTTTTCTGATCATTAGCAAGTGTTAGAGAGTTGCTTAGTTAGTGAAGAAATCACTTTGGACAGTGCTATTGGAGGAGGAATCCCTGTTAGTAAATGAATTCCTCTACTGAGAGGATTAATTCATTTCAGATTTGAAGATTGTTTGTATTTTGAA
>NW_013665694.1:1065419-1071969 GCF_000517525.1 Limulus polyphemus | reverse complement strand
TAAAAATCTTGTATTTCAAGATTTTTATTAAGGTTTATATATATATATGTATATATATATTCATAGTAAATTAAACTAGTATTGACTTAATCAATAATTCTTACATAAAACAATATATTCTCGTTCAGGCCTGATGAATAGGACGCTCGATTCGCAATTTGAGGGACGCGGGTTCGAATACCGTCACCAAACATTCTCGCCCTTTCAGCGTTACAATGTGATGGTCAATCACACTATTCGTTGCTAAAAGAGTAGCCCAAGAGTTATCGGTTGGTAGTGTTGACTCGCTGCCTTCTTAACCTCTGCTAAATTAGGGACGGCTAGAGAGCCCTTGTGTAGCTTGCGCGAAAGTAAAAACAAACCAAACATATTCTTGCTCTTCCGAATAATTGTTTATTAAATATTTTTAATATTGGAAATAAGTTTGTTAATCCCATTTCTTTGATCTATACATACATAATGACGCTATTTTGTTTAATTACACTAGATAAAATATAATTATTTCCTCAACTTCTCTGTATTATTGATGTTTATCAAAGTTGCAAAAGAAAAAAAAACACACCAAAATATGACTGTTTTGATTTCACTTCACTTTAGCTTATAATGATTTTGTTTGGCAGGAAAGAGTCAAGAATGATTGAAAATGAAATGTAATTTTTCATCATTATAATGACTGACAAACTTTCCAGTAATGAGTAATATCTCATCATTTTGACAAAATAATGCAAAGAGCCTTTGAAAATCAAGACCAGTTTAGTAACAGAGTAACAAGAAAGTCAAATACACATATTTATTGATCGGCAAGTATCTTTATTAATCTACTTTTTTCATAACATTTTCAAAGTGTTTTTTTTAACAAAACTTTGAACGTAATTTTCATGGAATATTTAGAAGAGGATTTATTTTTTAAAGCAGCGTGTCAATAGTATATTAAAAGCGATGTTTTTATAGAATTTTGAAAGTGACGTTTTTATAACAGTTTGAAAACAATTTTTATTAATACTTAAAAAATCGACGTTTTTAAACACTTGGAAAGAGATGCCTAATTTTTATTAGCTTAACGACATATCTGACTATCGAGTTTTATCACTAATATGCAAAAAATACATATTTCACAGTAATAGTAAGATACATCATTTTAAACAGTGACGTTATCTTGAGACTTAAGTGATGCGTAAAACGTGCCTGGAAATCAATAATAAACGAAAATTGTTATGTGTCCCCAAAACTAGCAATTTTGATCTTTATGATATATTAACTTTAGTCTTTCACTATAGCTCATCAAGGTGCAAACGTATACAAAGAAGAAGCATTTTTTCAAACCGATATTTAGATACTGCAATGAAAAAAAAAAAAACTCGTGAAAATGCAGATTGTCAGCTCTGAACAGCCTTATGTTTCATGTCTCTAATGATAACAAACTTTATAGCAGTGAAACGGTGAAGAATAAGTCAGAATATCTGCTTTTGTTATATTTTAAACATTCAGATAATGAAGGCAAAACACACGATTTTTCGAATCACTTGAATTGTAATTGCCACTCGATGTTTGAGATAACATACTGTACTAAAAGGCCAGTTAATACAACTCGATAATACAACAGAATACTGACATCACAATCTTGAAGTTTTTTCCACAAACAAGAATAAATTTAAGACTGTATTTTAGCAAGAAAGAGTACAAAATATTATATCTCAGTGCTTGCACGCGATGAGTACAAGATAACCAGCTTTTACTTTGCTTAAACTGAGCTGTCTAAGGGTTCTGATATAGTTCTATAGATAATGCATTACAGTACCAATCGATGCTTAGAAAAACAACAATACAACACGAAAACCATCAGAATTTTGTTGTACAGTTTATAGTATACCAGAGAAGAAGCTTACCTCATATAGTCAAACAGTGCCTGTAAAGATATATCACACTAGTACGAAACTATACAAAGACTTCAGGCTTAGTTCGAAAAACAAAACTGTCATGGCATTTAAAACAAGTCAGAAGTGATGTAAGTAATTAATATTTAGTACATAGAAATATCTTAAGTGAGTAAATCTTTAAAACTTTTACAAAATTGTATTTTTTTCTACTTTTCTCTTTCTCCGTCAAAGTGATCGAATTATAACATATACTTTCCAATGGTAATCAAATATTGATGCTTCTTATTCGACTTGGGGTGTTCCCTAATATTCAACCTGTTTACTCTCTTCCATACAGTAGGTTCTCATTTCTAATATTCGAGATTTCCATCAATTGTTAAAAGTCATTTCCCGTTCTACTATTGGTGCTTGATCCCGCCCCTCGTGAATATTTCTGAATTTAGAAGATGGGGTTCGTTACTCTTTCTCTCTGTAGGAACTACCATACGTGTGTGAGTGAGTGGTTAGCCTACTTGAGCATTCTACCATATTTGGTTTAAGATAAACGTTAACAAAATGTGATTAATTTAAGTCTTGGAAATCACAAAGATAAATTAAGACTATGGATAATGACAAAGATTATGAGCATAGTTAATTAAAATAGATTACATGTATAAAAACCAAAACAAAAACAGCTGTATAGATATATGGTCTACAAAATTAGCCATGCTAAAGAACTCAAACCAGAGATAAAGTAGCCATTCTGCAGTCCAAAAGAAATCGGTAATTAATAGGACCTAATCAAGATAGTTGTTTAGAACGTTATCAATCTATATGAAACCTGCCAGATTTGTAAAAAGTAAAAAATACAAAAGATGTGCAAGTTTTACATGCAATTTGCCATACGTATTAATGTACGTCTCACTTTATACTTTCTCATACGCACTAGATTTTTTTACAAATATTTCATTTTTTATTCGGGTATAATTTTGTTTCGATTATAAATATAATAAAAATTCTTGGAAGTTAAATAAAAATACAGATGGTGCACCGTGAAAATGTCTAAGTATATCATGAAACAGCAATCAGTTTCTTCTGAACAAAACATTCAAATAATTAAATTTCAGGAATTATCAGGATACTATTCTTCCAAGTAATCTCATATATATAAAGTGGGGCAAAACCTAATATGTTTCATATTCTTATAATTTTTTTATGCTAAGGAAAAGAAAATTGTGAAAATATAAAAAACACGAGAAAAAATGTATCTATGACTGTCTCTTAAGCATTCCTTTCTAGCACTACCATTATCCAAGACGATAAAAAAAGTTAGCAAAAAAATTCATTGGCAACATAAAATTAAGGAATCATTAAACAGTGCCTACTTCATTTTAATATACGGAATAATAGATAGAAAACTCTTAGAAAACAATATCAAATATAAAAATACGATTATTTCGAATTCTTAATTTTATGGAACGCTAACTGGGGTATGTTAATTGGCATGTTTAATAGAATGAATACACAAACGATTTCTTTCTCCAGACAAAAACTTGGTTAATGAGTATTTCGACTTGCAGTTTCTTCGGGAGCTATCTACAACATACAGTTTTTTTTAAAAAATGCTTAAAAAATAGAACCACTGTAGTACAGATAGCAAGAGATATTGCCAATGCGATAGATGTAGTGTTTACGTGATGTCAGAATGAGACCTAACATGAATAGATTAATTACTTTAATGGAATTTTGATCTTTTGTCGTTGTTACATAAAAACTGTATATAGTGTCATTAAATAAAAAAAATAGTTTTAAACTAAACTTTAATTAAACTTAGAGCTTCTTTCCTCAATTTTAAAGCAGAGAATAAGTTTTTATCGTTTTTATTTGTTTGCATTTTTCATGTTTGAATAATGTTAGATAAAAGAATTGAGGATAGAATTCAGATAATAAAGCTATGCTAATGTACAACATTCTTTTGAACACATTTTTCATATACTTTATATTATTAATGACTCCCAGCTACCTAGGGCGGTTTACTTGCGCACAATACTCAGTTTTCATTAAGTGCGTAAAAGTAAATTACCTTAAGTTATCTGTTTGATGCCGGTAAGTATAAGTGTTGGTGTAGTTATGGTGGAAAATCAGTAGACAATACTTCCATCAATAATCGTTAACGATTACTGCATACTCAATAACCATTCGAAACCAAATTACTTTGCAAGTTTCAGAACATGAAATATCGCTACGTCTTCAATTTAATTTTATTCGATTTAGTAGTTCTTCTTCTACCAATGCGATTTTATGGAGGTAAAGCCAGGCTACTGCCTAAAGCTGAACATTAAATATTGTATATTTATTTAAAAAACGAACATCCGTAATTCAAATTAACTTTTACGTTAATGAGTGACATTTAACTGAATGGACCTAATTCTTGCTTTGTGTTAACTTATGAAACTGGCTTTAAAACACAGGGAAAAATGGCAAAAATTAAATGTTTTTTTCATAAAAGTACTAAAAAGGAATACCAGTAAAAATATTAGTTATTGCTATTTAGATGAACACGCTAAAAATACATAGATGGGAATAATTTAAATCCAGGAAAAATATATGATGCAGTTTTGTTTCATTCTTATGGAGTTGTCATTTATTTTCTATGAAGCCTAACAAAGTTTAGAGAATTGAAATAATCATGAAACTATACAGAGCTATTGAACGTCTCAGGAAACTTTATCATGATGTACGAAGTGTCTGGAAGCTAAAAATGACAAGTCAACGTGCGTAATTTTGTGGGAAGTGTGAACATGGACGATTAGAATTAGCTTTCGAGGAAGTCTTTAAAGTATGATTATTTAGTTACATTGATACGTGACACAAAACTTTATTAACTAGAGCTTTAAGAAGTTTTCATTGATACTTATCATGTTCGTTGTCATGATAAAGCTTTTACGTTGGTTCATACTTGGAAAGCTCTGATGCAAACCTTTGATTCCTATCCCGTCTTCAAGCGGTAGACAATTTGATATATGTCAAATTCAATGTTATATAGCGATATTAACAAATCAGGAAGTGATTAACAGCAGTTACGACTGAATAAAACTGATTAATAATTATCAGGGTCCTATCAGGGAAAGGAAAGTTGTCATTTGTAAGCAAAATTTAATATTATTTGTATGTTATCGTGAAGCATGTCCATTTATACAACACAAGGAGCCTATTGTAGCTATGTGACAATATGATGAAAATAATTAAGTATGAGTAATTATAAGTTACTATGTTACAACTAAGAATGTTTACCATGTGATGGTAAGGAAAGTCTATTTGGATGTAAACATATTTATTCATACTTAAGATCAATTAACAAAAAACATACTTCGACACCTATCTATTAGGATACAGTTTAAAAACTAAATTGTTTCCTGAAATTCGACCAGTATATGATAAAACTTTCTGGTACAGAGTAAACTCTTTTTCATTAATTTTGTAACAAAAACTTTTCTAATTTACATAAAGTAACCTTTAGAATTCCCTAACATTTATATCCAAAAACATTTTATGCTAAACTCCGAAGGTTGCAGGAACATGCTTCTCGTACTATAATAACCTCCGCAAGACGACGTGGCATCCTGTCGATGATGATTGATGTAATCAACTGTGACTTCATCCCAGCTTATCACTAGAAAGCGCTGCAACTCAGCTACACTAGCTGGTATGGGGGTCGTGGTTAGCAATTTTCCAGCTCAATTCTGCCCAACAGTTTTCAATGGAATTCAATCTGGAAACTTTCCTGGCCACGACAATTTTGTAACGTTCTCCTGGTCGAGATAATCATGTACAATACACCCGCTTTGGACAGTGGCATTGTCATCCTGGAATACAAAACCATTGCCAAACCTTGCTCTAGCATGTGGAGGTTATGAAGAGCATTTTTCCACCTATGATGAATAAGCTGCCCAAACATGTACTGCACCACCTCTTATGTGTTCTCTGTGTAAAAACAGTCTTCCCTCATCTGTTCTCCAGGCAAACGACGAACACGAATCCTACCATCAGCTTTAACAAGCCGAAAACAGGACTCATCTGAAAATATGACATGTTGCAAGTGTCCTAACTGTGCGTTCGCATGCTTGCTGTCTTGCCCAAGTAACACGGTGACGGCGCTGAATTCTGGTTAATATCGGTTTGAAGATAGCCGTTTTTGCAAAATACCCTGTTTGGTCATTTTTCCACTCACTGTTCTTCTGAATACCCTATAATGATATTATTGTCGTAAGGTGTTCCAAGACTTCTTTCGACCTTGACGTGTTAACCTGATCAAAACACGGTCATCTCGGGCAGTAGTTTTTCGGCGTCTACCAGTAGACTTTCCTGGAACAACGTTTTCTGTAGTGCGATGAAGTTGAGGATTCTGGATACAATACACTGGGAGTACTCTACTGGTCCGGCAATGTCCATTTGCTTCGTACCATTTCTCGACAGTCGAACAACATGACGTCCTATAACTTCTGTCACGTAACGAGGCATGGCTCTACACCAAATACAGAGAAATTGTCTAAACAAAGCATTGATCTGTTTCGAAAAATAAAACACCAAAAGCACACTTTTGTATACCTTTTTTGGCGAACAGATACTCAGAACAACTTGTACAGACCATAATAATCACTCGTACATGTTTATCAGATCATACGCTATATTCA
>NW_013665694.1:1058466-1064574 GCF_000517525.1 Limulus polyphemus | reverse complement strand
CAATATGATGAAAATAATTAAGTATGAGTAATTATAAGTTACTATGTTACAACTAAGAATATGATTTTTAAAGCGTTTTGTGTTATTCATAAACAAGGAATATTTTAACGTTAACACCAAATCTGAATTTTAATTTGCTTGCCGAGGTACGCAAATCCAAATCAATTACTATCAATATGTCTTCTGTAACACCTAAACTAACCATTCCATTTTGTTTGCGAATAATCAGCAAACAGTCTTTTGATTTTGTATAGGTATGTCGTATAAAAGAAAAGTGGTAAGATAATAAGTTTTCCAAATATTCATGTATTGGTAATCTTGATAAAGCTAGAAGACACAATCCTGGGAAGACGAGATGAAGAATACAACATAATGCTGCATATTTGTTCTTCCCCTCTAGAATAAAAGACATACGTTTATTTCTCCCCCTTTGTTTCCTCTACATTTTCTCACATATTCAAATTGTTCCCGTGTAAGTTTCAATGCATTCTCGTACGTCTTGTTCAAGTGACAGCGTAGATGATTATAATACTTTTAGTGAACACCAGGGGATAATAGAACATACTTCAAGATGAAAAAAGCTAGACTTATTTGTTTTGATTCATAAACAGATTCTACAAAGAAAGCTTAACCATTTTAACCACCAGTTGTTGTTGTTCGTAAAGGTCCTGGTTTTCAGAGTACAGCAGTACATTTGTAATTATGCAGCTATCAGAAGTTAGTGCTGTTTTGAAACAAATATACAAAAACATTAGTGTGGAAATAATTTCGTTCTTAGGCTTCGCTTAAAAATCACGTTAAGTTTCTAACTGGAAATATAAAAATCGGTTTCCAGCCACAAAGACATCACGATATTTTTATTGAAAAATAATCTACGTGTAGATGAGTTATGATTAAAAAAGCAATTGTCAAACACATAGTAATCAATAAATAGTCAGTGAAATATTTTGAATAGTTTTCAGCACTGAGCCTCCTTAAGTTGTATTACTAACTGGTAACAGAAGTAATTAGATATTGTTCAAATGCAAGCTTATTTTACA
The DNA here is from genome assembly GCF_000517525.1 of Limulus polyphemus. Classification (NCBI taxonomy): domain Eukaryota; kingdom Metazoa; phylum Arthropoda; class Merostomata; order Xiphosura; family Limulidae; genus Limulus; species Limulus polyphemus. Next base: position 1,063,534 of record NW_013665694.1, on the reverse strand, counting down.
ACTGGTACAAACATTAGGTATTAGAACATTAAATTTTATAGGTCAGAAAGTTTATTTCTGATTCAACTACAATTATCCGCACGAATACTAAAAACAGTATTATCATACACAATAGTATTATCTTGTATAAATTACGAAGGCCACTATTTGTTTCCCTTATCGTTACGAAAAATATTTTCACTTTTATGAATTTATTATTTATATATTTTACTGTAGATCTTTCCTTATGTTATTAAACATTTTCGAATTACTTGACAAATGTCTATATTCACGCTTATAGCATTTTTATACTCGTCATTTTATCCAGTAATTCGCTAAACTTTATTTCAATTTTTGCTGGAGTATATCACGTATCTACTTTACTTTTTCCTCTTTTTTTATTTCTGGTGATATTATAATAGCGGCAGTGCGTTAATATATTAGTAATGATACGTGAAAAGTTCTTTATCGTTAGAAATTGGATATGAGTTATGTAATAAAAGTACTAAGATTTTTCCAGGTTTTTTGTATCAGCATGGGTCCGATTCGTTGGAGTAGAAAAGAAACTTGTTAAATATGACTTTATTACTCGTTAATGAAAATAAGCAATTATTTAGTGCGGAATAATTCAAATGGTAACTGTTCAGTATTATTCCAAACCTTCTGTAGCAACTGTATGGCCCTTCTTTGACTCTAAGCAATATCTTACATAGTAGCATGACGCTTGTTCGATATTCTAACCTACTTATGCCTTCCATAATAATTAGTGATATTTGACTGACTGTCTGTTTAACTTAAGCCTTATGTAATAGTTATATGTATTTGTTAAACGTTCTAAGCTATCCTTTTTATAATAGCTTACATTGAAGTCATGTTGGTTGTACTTTTTGTTTGTTTGTACACCAAAGAAAGCATCACATTGGTAGACTCAGTGACAATCAATATTTAGTAGTTCCCACAAATGTTAGGCCTAAGGCCTAGTGTAATCACCTACTGTCTTCGTTACAGGAATTTATTCTGTTTGTATTTCTAGGACATGAGAACGATCAACTAAGCGTCATATTTTCAAGTTGTCAAAGAGTTACCCTTGTAACAATAATTGTTTCTTCAAAATTATTGAATTTTTTAAATATTTGCAAGATATTTGGATATTTTAGAGCTCGATTTATTCACATTAATATAAGTTTTCTAAAGCCATCATGTGAAAGGACAAGCAAACATACAGACAGACTACCACCAAAGTAAATGAGAAAAACTACAAATGAAGAAATTTGCATAAATTTTTCTCTATATTGTTTAAAGCAGTTGTAAGAAGCGTTTATCTTGATTAATTCAGAAATTACTGTCACGTAAGTATATCTATTATACATTTCGTTTTCTTGCTTAATCACCTTTGTTGGTTTCGAAACAACGCATAGCGTGATGCTTCTTATTAACTCTAGGAAAACATAACTCGGAGACAAAGTGCAGTGGTTAATATAAAGATGCTCCCTTAAAAAAAATCAAATAAATGGATATCGATTAGCATGCACACGAAAAATGAAATCGGCTAATCACTCATGACAGAAGTGTTATACACCCACAGCTATCATTTGTTAAACTATTTCTAAGTTGTATATATGTATATATATTTTTTCTAATCGAAAACACGCCCTTTTCTCATGATTGCAACTAATAAATCTACATGTATATTAAGCACCAGTCTAGTTGAATCTGTGTTGATTAAACGTAAAAAGGCAAATACTTTCTACAACTATTAATTGCTTATTAAGTGAACTGCATAAAACCTTTTAAACCCAAAGTTTTTTCCAGCTGAATCATAAGAAGATTTTACATGATAATATTCAAAACATTTCGTGTCTTAAAAGTAAACCTGCTGTAAGAACGAGATTAAGTGAAATAAACGTCTTTGCAAGAAACCAAATTATATATTTTCAAATTTTTACATAGCTTTATAATGTAATCCTGCTTTTTCTTTCTCTAACCACCAGAGTGACTGTAGAAAATATAATATGTTTGAATAAACCCACCACCAATTATAATGTAGCTATAGTTGCATCAAAGGGCTCATTAACTCAATGTTCATTAGTCTTCCCACAGAGTAAACTTTAGAATTCTATAGAATCAATACAAACTAAGAGTTAATCTTATACGTGGCTTACAATATTTTCATGTGTCTTTCTACTATTCTTTTAATTTTTTCACAGTATTCTGTCCAAATTAAACCTAAAATACTTTAAGGAAAGTAAAATTTGAACTGTGAGTTCTATTGAGTTTGTTTTAGTTTATACTTTACCTTATTAGAAGTAAAATAACAAAATAAGCTTCTTATTTGCTGTAAAGGTTATGTCAATCCAGGTTTAAAAATTAATTTATACTTATGAATCGTTGCACCTTGTGCTAAGACTTCTTATCACATTATACAGCAGCTTTAATAAAATCATTATTAAATTTTTATTGTGGAGTTGGGTGTGAATTTTTATGTAGCTATAAATAATTTCAATATAACTAGTCTTTGTCACTCTTAATGAGTTCCGGCTATAATTAAAATTGTACCACACATTCCTACTCTGACAGTGTTATGTTATTTTGACAGCTCTCATTTTAACTCAAGTGTGTTTTTTAGTGCTGATGTGAATAACTTTCATGGTTTTTTTGCATGAACTCTAACTACCAATTTATATTTTTTGTAAACTCTAAGCATTCTGTATATTTTGTATTTTAACAGCTAAACCGAACGAAGTGCATACGCCCGAAACGTGGCTAATAAAATACGTTTTTGCTGTAGAAGTATGTTTTAAGTATAGTAAGTTTAACTATAATTACTAGATTCTCTAAGCCTATCAGTGTATCTTCTCATAATCAAAATATGTACATTATAGACAATCATTTTTTTTTTCATGCAAAGGAGTATAAACATTTTTGGGAAAATTTAAACATTAAATAACATAAAATATTTCATTATGACTTTATATGAGATGATTCTAGATGAATATTAAAGGTGGAAAAGTAATCCAATATGTTTCCGTTATATCTTGATCTTTTTAAACATGAAATGTGTAAAATAATCTAATAATCTATACGAACTGGATCTGTGTTGACAATAAAGAGGATTTTTATCCAACAAATTTCATTTATCTGATATTTTAAGGTCATTTTCTGTAAACTACACTTTTCTAAAGGTTTTAAAGATGACAAAAAATAAAAAGTTTATACGCTTTTTTTAACACTGGAAATTTTATAGATGGATATCTTTATACACATTACGGTATAATGTGTATAATACAGATCCACTGCTACGCTTAGTGTAAAAAATAAAAGAAACAAATGAATTTCCCGAAACACTATTTCCATAACTAAAAATTATAATTTACATATAAATGATTAGATATTACTAAAACAAAGAAGGTAAAGAATATTTTACATTAGTTTGACAATATAGGCAATAACGAAACGTGCAGTTGACTTCCTAACTGTAAATCTACATTACATAAAAGAAATCATTACACTTTTGGGACATCACTACATTGTGTTATCATAAATTTAGTAAATCACATTAGTGGACATAAAAGTAATAGGTGTGAATATGACTATTTCTTTAGATCACAAGGAGCAAATAGCAAACAGAGCTTTATAGCCTATTTCTGTGCAGGAATTTTAGTTGAACTGATGGATTACATACAAAACTGAAAGGGAAAAAAAATAGATTAAGGGATGCACAAGCGAACAGAAAATATTTTCAAGAATCAGTAAAAAATTTTAACGACTCGCCTGAAACTGTAGCGCCACCTCATTAACTTATGAATGTTCACTTTAAGAGTTGTCGAGATTCAGCTGTTTGCCACCTGTGATATATGCTACGGTGTAACTGTATAAGAAGAGATATTTCTTGTGTGTTTCAAAACAGTTTTGGATGTTATTTCAGTTTTATGGCAAATTTTGATCTATGGCATCACCGTTTTTATTACCCATTTTTAAAGGTTTTACGTCAACAATAACCAAATATCCATTTTATAGGCAACTCTGTAATTTCTTACAGTAATTGCTTCTAAAATACGCAGTGCCCTGACGATTCTAAGGGCATATAGGGTTGTCACTTCCACAAATATCACGGAAAATATGTAACCAATATAACCCACGATATATATTTATGAAAATGGGAATGGTGTTACAGTATTATATTAAAAAACTGAAATTGGTGTTAGAAGTTAGTTTCGGAATATCTTACTAGGTGGATTTGAGTCTGAGAAAAAGTGACAATTTGTCAATATACCGCAATCAAATACTTGAGACTTGATTTCAAATAAACCACTTTGCTATGTATATAACACTTGTATTTTAAGATATATCAACTTGAGAACACTAACTGCAAAAAAAAAGAATCCATACAGCTTGGTACATATATATATATAAAAGGTTAAATCCACCTAAACGGTTCTTGCTATACTAAAATAAGTTACGTATATCAGCTAAGTACTACTGCTTACTATCATAACGTAATTAGTTTCCATGATGATTTAATATCCCATCCATTAGTGTTTGTTTTTAGAAAATGAGAAATTAATGATTATTGTGTATAAAGAAACCTTTCTGATATTTTAGTTTTCTCAACTGGAGAAAGACCGTAAGAACAAACTGGTTGTTTATGAGAAACATTCAATTTTCCTTGTAGATAGAAGAAACCTCAGCGCATAAATATTAGAGAACGGTTAAGATATACTTGTTTAAACATTTACTAACTTGCCATAAGGGGATCTATAAAGAAGAAATTGCCCATATTTGATGTTCCTGTAAGTCTTGCCCAAAGTTAATTGAAACTGATAAATATATATATATAGATACTCATATTTGGTGTTCCTGTAAGTCTTGCCCAAATTTAATTGAAACTGATAAATATATATGTATAGATACTCATATTTTGTGTTCCTGTAAGTCCTACCCAAAGTTAATTGAAACTGATAAATATATATATATATTTAGATACTCATATTTGGTGTTCCTGTAAGTCCTGCCCAAAATTAATTGAAACTGATAAATATATATATATATTTAGATACTCATATTTGGTGTTCCTGTAAGTCCTGCCCAA